>NC_140969.1:71030535-71045535 GCF_056783735.1 Eptatretus burgeri
GCTGGCTGCTCACACGCAGTCCAAGGCCTTCCCTTTCGAACTGAACGCAGTGAACCACAACGGTGCATGGGCTGCACAAACGCAGTCTCCGTGCCAGCTCAAGTGGCACACGCAATGAGCACAACGAATGGATGCATGAACACAAACACGGTGCACGGGCCGCCACTGCAGGCCCGTGTTGTAGCTGCCAACGGGGCAGTTCTCGCAGCTTGCAAACTGTTGCTTTTACGATCCTGGCGCACATGGCAATGAACAGGGGGGGGAGGGGGCAAAGCAAAATTGAACGGGGCTGATGAACATGGGCAGTGGGCATGGCATGGCAAAGGCAGCAGGCAAACTCAGCCCGCAGAAGAAGGCCGCTGCAGGCAAACACAGCCGGCAGACGAACTGGCCGGCACAGGCCTTGAAGTACCACAGCTGCAGATGAACTGGCCGGCACAGGCCTTGCAGCACACAGCTGCCGATGAAGTTGGCCGGCCTCCGCCTTGAAGCAAAACACGGCCAGCCGATGAAGTTGGCCAGCCTTTGCCGTTCAGTGGAGGTTGGTGGAGGGAGTGCGGTGGTGCTGGCCACTTGGAAGGCGGGCTCGGACCTACCTACCTGTCTCCCTCCCACCTATCGCCTTTGCCTGTCACTGTACATACCCACTCCCTTAATTTGTCAAACCCCAATTTAGCCCCAACTTATTTTTTTGTTGTTTTTATTTTTACTCCCCCACTATAAATCGTCCCCTAACCCCCTTTATCGTCCTTGTTCGGCTAACCTGTCCTGTCACCTAGCCTACTCCCAACCCCTACGTTCCCTTCCCGGAGGGGAACAAGGGAGAGCTAACGTCCTGTGTCGAGGCCCAACGAAGCCTCAGAATGGCCTCCCCAGAGTTCGGCGATCTAACCCAAAGTGGGTCCAGCGGCCCACAACGAGAGCGAGGGGATGGATGGTGCGGAGGGGTACATCTCCTAATCTACCCTATCCATTTAACAGTTAAACTACCCCGGGGCTTTCAACAAGCGCCTCTTGCTTAAACTATTGGTTCTATAAACCCAGATTCCCGTCGCCTGTGTTGGTGTCCTCACAATTTCGGGCCTCGCCCCCCAATTTTCTCTCCGTGCCCTCACACGGTCTCCTGGCTGGGACACGTGGCTCCCTTTGGCAGGCACGACCCTCTGCCGATTCTCCCGCTATGGCACCCCCGGGCACTACACTGCCTCCGAGCCTACCAGCTCCCTAACACCGGGGAGTGCCCCCCATGGCACCTCCCCTGAAACGCACACGTGGCAGGCCGGCCTCCCGGGCCCCTTTCCGAGGGTCACCCGTGCCCACAACACTGCCCACGCGGCTAATGGCGCCCGGGCCCCCGCACCAAGCAGGCGCACCCGTGCCCACTACTCTATCCCGGCCCCCCATGGGCCCTTGGCCTACCGCGGCCGACTAGCCTGGTGCCCGGGGTACCCACTCAGCGATACTCACCTTTCGCAGCCACGCTCCCAAGCCCGTCAACAGGGCTCCTGCACCCCTCCAAATGGGTTTCGAGCCTACACTCCCACCAACAACAAAACGACCTCCATTTTTCAATTTGACTAACCCAGCTAACTCACTTTACTCTGACCCCGGGGTCCCTTGGGCGGAGTCACTCCTCCCCCAATCACTCATCGCACCATGCATTCCCCATTCGCTCCATTCACACAGACCCGCTGGCCTCACTCACTCATCATGTACTCGCCTCACAACTCTTCAATACACACACCGCTGAACTCTGCCATCCTTCTAACTGCACCCCCTAACTAACTCGTGCTCCCACGTCATCCCTTAAACTACAGCACGTTCCATTTAACACTACGTAGCTAAACTACGTCCCCTCTACACACTCACTGTCAGTCACTGTCTCCAAATAATCCCATTAATCAATTTCCCAGGGGGGGGGATTTCCTCCCTTCCTACTGGGCTCGTGAACTCGTTGCAAGACTCTGAGAGCCCTGCGCCTCTGCGGGAGCGGCTGTTCCAGCACCGACTCCTCCGGCAAGACATATCCATGAGGGCGTAAGGTCGCCCTTGTAAGGCCTCAGGCGGTCCGCGTGGACGATCCGAGGGAGGGCTCGTGGTCCCATTTTAATTTTTAGGACCACGTCACTGACTTGCGCCAGGACAACCCCCGGGCCCTGCCAAGGTGAGGTGAGCTTCGGGCATCTGCCCTTCCTTCGCCGGGGGTTAAAGAACCAAATCTTTGCCCCCGGTGGGTATTTGCTCACCTGGCTCCGGTGGTCGTACCTGCGCTTCATTTTTATGCCCGCCTGTTGGAGCTGGTGTCGTGCGAAGGCGTGGACCTTCTCCAAGCCCTCCTCCAACCGACGGGCATAGCCCTCCCCCGGGGCCTATCAAGCCGCTCAGGCGTCGGACCGCACAATAAATCGACGGGGCTTCTCAGCTCCCGTCCATACATCAACAGCGCCGGACTACATGCGGTAGACCCGTGCTGGGACGCGCGATAGGCCATCAGGAGGTACGGAAGGTGTTCGTCCCAGTCCTCCTGGTTAGTGGCGGTGAAGAGGGCCAACTGTTGGACCAGGGTCCTGTTGAACCTCTCCACCATGCCATCAGACTGTGGTCTCAGGGGCGTTGTCCGTGTTTTTCGAATTTCCAGGAGCCTGCACACCTCTTTTAGTAATTCACTCTCAAAATTTCGTCCCTGGTCCGTGTGCAGCTCCTGCGGAATCCCATACCGGCATGTAAATCCTTCTACGAAGGCCTTGGCCACAACCCCTGCTTCCTGGCTGGGAAGGGCAAAGGCTTCTGGCCATTTGGTGAAATAGTCCATAATTACGAGGACGTACTTATTACCCTGGCGAGTGGGGGGCAGTGGTCCCAAAATGTCCATGGCCACTCGCTCCAGGGGAGCCCCAACCTGATGTAGTTGGAGTGGGGCCCTCTCCTCTGTGGCGGTCCCTTTTTTGCAGTACAGGCGTCGCATGCTCGACACCAGTCCTGTACATCGCGCCCCATGTTAACCCAATAGAACCGCCGGCGGACCCGAGATTTTGTTTTGGTCCTGCCCAAATGGCCGCCGGCGCGGGTACCGTGCACCTGTTTCAAAATTTGGGTCTTAAACCCATCAGGGACTATCACCAGCCAAGAAGTTTGTTCAGAAGGAATCTCCACCCACTTGCGATACAAGATGTTGTCCCTCATTTCTAGGGTCCTCCACTGAGCCCAGTATGCCTTTGTTCGCGCCCCGAATGGGGCGATTTCCTCCCCACTGGGCCTCCTGTTTTCCTGGACCCATTTGTACACTGGCCCTAGCACCGGGTCTTCCCGCTGGGCCGTGCTCCATGCCAATCCACCAAATTCCTCTCCCGCGGTTAGTGGCAAAGTTGGGCCTACCACCCGGGCCGCACGGACTGGGAGTTTCGGGAGGCGTCTGCCAATTGGTCCCTCTCCTCATGTCTCGTACAATATTTGCAGTTTTCCCTCAGACAGGGGCGTCGAGAGAGCGCATCGGCATTCCCATGAGCCTTACCGGCTCTATGGACCACACTGAAATCGTACTGCTGCAATTTTTCCAACCACCTTGCAATTTGGCCTTCCGGTTCCTTGAACCGTAAGAGCCATTGCAAGGAGGAATGGTCAGTTCGAACCAAAAATTTCCTCCCGTACAAGTACGGGTGGAAATGGCCCACGGCAGACAGCATAGCCAATAGTTCCTTGCGAGTTACGCAATAATTTCGTTCGGGCCTACTCATGGCCCGACTGTAAGACGCGATCACTCTTTCCACGCCCCCCTGTGTCTGGGACAAGACTGCTCCCAATCCTTCCTGGCTTGCATCCGTGTCCAGGGTATACATCCCGTCATCGGTGGGGTACGCTAAAACAGGTGCGGATGTCAAACACCCCTTTAATTTGAGGAAGGCCTCCTGGCACTCCTCCGTCCAATTAAATCTCAACCCCTTCTCCGTCAACCGGTGAAGGGGCCTGGCTATCTCCGCAAAGTTTGCCACGAAACGCCGGTAGTAGGAGCAAAGTCCCAAAAAGCCCCGCACCTGTTTGACAGTTGTAGGTACGGGCCACTCCTCTACCGCTGTAATTTTTCCGGGGTCGGTCTTCACCCCTCGCGGCCTATCACGTGTCCGAGATAGGCCACCTCTGTCGCGAACAAAGTGCATTTCTCTGGGCTCAATTTCAGCCCTGCCTGCCTGAGGTGCCCAAACACCTGGTCCAAATTGGCTATCTCCTGGGTGAATGTTTTAGCGTGTACCAGGACGTCATCCAGATACACCAGGCATGACTGCCACGGCATGCCGCCGAGTACACGCTCCATCAGTCTCTCAAAGGTGGCGGGGGCGTTACACAAGCCGAACGGCATCACAGTGAACTGATACAGTCCCTTCCCTGTGGAAAATGCCGTTTTCTCCTTCCCCGTCTTATCCATCTCCACCTGCCAATACCCACTCTTGAGGTCCAGAGTTGAGAACCATTTAGAGCCTGCAACGGCGTCGAGGGTATCGTCAATTCTAGGCAGGGGATAGGAGTCTTTGAGTGTCACGTTGTTCAGCTGGCGATAGTCCACACAGAAACGCGTGTCCCATCCTTCTTTTTAACCAGCACAACTGGTGACATCCAAGGACTTCCCGAGGGCTCAATGACACCTGCATTGAGCATCTTCTCGACCTGTTCATCAGCCTCCTCTCTTTTGCTCCATGGGAGCCTTCGAGCAGGCTGACGGACAGGCCGGGCCCCATTGGTGTGGATCTGATGTTGCACCAGGCCCGTACGTCCAATATCCTCGGGTGACAAGGAGAAGATCCCGATGTGTCGGTCGACCAGCTTGTATAAGGCCTCCCGCTGGGCCTCCTCCAAATCTACACTACTCCGATTTACCATCTCACGAATGGGACCGGGCCAATTCCTAATCGAGTCTGGAGACTCCTTCTGGGGCCGGTCCGGCTCGACGTTATCATCCCTCAGCTCTGCGACCTCTTTTACTGGGATGCAATCTGCCACCTTCGTGCCCTTCCTGATAGTGCGTGGTTCCGTGCTAACATTTATCACCCGTACGGGCACTACTGGCCCGTCGGTACTTACCAGGGTGCGGCCCACGACTAAGCCCGGGGTTGACGGCCCTGCCGGTAGTTCCGCTAGGCCGCAGGGGCACTGCCACGTTGGGGGTGCTCGCCACCGGGCCGGGACCACCGCCTCGGCACCCAGGGGAATGACCACGGAGTCAGGAGCCTCCAGCTCCACCCTCTCATCCGTGCTCACGCCTCCTAACGGCAACTCTTCACCACCCAACTGCATGACCCCCCGGCCCAAGTCGATCTTACAACCACCGGCCGTCAGCACATCCAACCCTATTAGACATGGGTCGTACACCTCTGCCACCCAAACCTCTATCTTGGTTTTCACAGTGCCCAATTTAAACGACACGAAACCACGTCCTATGATAGGGGCCGTTGCCCCGGTAGCTAGCTGCAAACTATGGTTTTGCAGACGGTGGATCTCATCCCAACCGTCTACACTCGAATCAAGGACCACAGGGCTGATGATCGTGGCGCTTGCTCCTGTGTCCACCACAGCGTCTACCCCTACGCCGGCAATCTTGCACCGAATTGTTAAGCTACCTTTGCCAATTTGGCCACAACTGATGACCTGTCGCAGTTCTGAGGGCTCTTCTCCGTCTGAGTCTGCCGAACACGGCCCTACATGTTCGGCACTTCTTAGTTTCCCGGGGACTGGTGGGGGGGGGTGATGTTTGGGCCTGGCTATCCCTATTGACCCGGGGCGGAGTTGGTGGTCTAGGGGCCGTGGCTCTTCTCTTCGCGGGGGCCTTTCCCTGCGCGGGGCGTTGCACCTCCGCTGCAGGTGGTCCCCTGCGCCACAATTATAACACCTCTTCTGGTAAGGTGTTTGCCTCCAGTACGCCGAATTATACCCCCCTCCATTCCGAATTGGGGTACCCCCCGATGGCCCATCTCCCGCCCCTCCCGGGCCCGACCGCCTCTCCACAGGTCTCCCGAACCGGCGGTCGAACATGCCCTGCACCATCCTTTCCATTCGCGCTTGGTCGCCCAGGGTTGCCCCGGCTCCCAGCGCACTGTCGTGCACGGAGTCCACCTGTCGGACTGCCACCGCGTGGCGCCCAGCCCCTCCCAATGGCGTTCTGGCTGCCTCCCAGCAGGCAGCAGTATCAGCCGCCTTCTGGAGGTTGTCCGGGCGCCATACGGTGAGCAATGCTCCGACATCGGTGCCCCCTATTGCTCGAAGGAAATGGTCCAGGGCAATCTCCTCCCGGTACTCCGGTGGCATGTTGGTGTGCGCGATCCCCACCAAGCGGCGAATGTCATGTGCCAATTCTCCCAGCGATTCCTGGGGACGTCGTTTGCGCCCGTTGAGCTGAGCTTTAACAAGCTCGCTCTGCTGGTCCATGCCAAATCGGTTTTAGGGCCGAATGGAGATCCTCCAGGGGCGCACCCTCACTGGGTACCGTGGTCAGGACTTCCAAAGCCACGCCACGCAGGGCCGCTGTGAGTTGTGCCACACCCTGCACCTCGTTCCAGCCATTGCCTTTGGCAACACACTGGAACTGGGCCATATATGCCCTCAAGTCCGTCTTGCCATCGTACGGGGGTAGCGGCACCCTCGGTTCTTTCGAGGTCTCCTCCCGTTCCCTAGGGACTCCGGGAGGAGTGTACCTCCCAGTCCCAATGGTGCCTCACTCCCGCAGGGTCCGAGCCATTTGCCCGGGGGCTCCACCACCCTTGTCTGCGTCTGTCCGTGCCCCGCGTCGTCCCGCTTACTCTCCCAAGCCATTGGACTCACACTCCGCACACCCCCTGGAACAGTCATTCTGGGTACCCCCATTAGGCCAAAAGACCCCGCGGTCTCTACCCTCCCCAAGCTTGGCATGCTCACCCCCGCATCGGGCAAGCCTCCTGCTCCGCCTTGTGACACCGGCCCCACCTGGGCACGATCCGCCTCGAGGGAGTATATCCTCTCCCCCTGTTCCCGAAGGAGGCCACCCTGCTTCTCACACCGGGCCTCCACCCTATCCGCCAGTCTCTTCTCCATTTCCTCCATTTTTCCCTTTATTACCCCATTTATTTCCTCCCCTATCGTTCCTAACGACAGTTCCCCGACTTTTTCTCTTATTTGCTCCACCTCCCCTTGTACCTGTGTCACCATCTTATTTGTCTTGGATATTTCCTCCCTCGTTGTCCTAAACTGCTCTTCTGTCTCGCCCCGGTTTTTTCCTATCTGTTCCCCCAGTTCCTCTGTCTTTTCTCCGGCTTTCCGCTCCATTTCATTAATTACCTCCTCATGTCTCTTTCTACATTCCTCCGTCACCTTTTTAATCCTTTCTGTGTCTCCGCTTTTACCTCCTTTCGCAGGTTTTCAACTTTGTCTGTCATTTCCCGATGTCTTTTCTCACAGTCCTCCTTCACGGCTCCCAATCCCTCCTTTATTTTCCCTTGTTCTCTTTTTAATTCCTCTATCGCCGTCGTGTTCCTCCCTATTTCCTCCTTTATTTGGTCTTGTCCCTGTTTTACTTCTCCCAATCCTTTTCCTACTTTGTCTATTTTTCCCACCACCGTCTTTATTTCGTTTACCCTCTCTTGTTTACTTTCTTCCATTGCGACTCCCACTCCTTTTACTTTCTCTTTTAACCCGGTCACCTCCGCTCGTATCGTGTCGACTTCCTTTTTCATTTCGTTTTTTAGTTCTTCCAAGCTTCCTTTTAGGCTCATTCCCATGTTCTGCGTCTCACCCCGCAGCTCTTTCATCTCTTCCCTCATTTGCTGTGTATTCGCATCCATCGTCGTTTTCACTTCATTTGTATTTGTATCCATCTTTTCGATCATTGTCGCCAGCATGGCGCATAGCTGGGCCATGTCGAATGCACTCAGCTGAGCCGTTTCGGCAAGGTTTGGGGAAGGCTTTTGGTGGAGAGGAGGGGGGGGGGGGAGGTGTCATACACCGCGGCCGCTGCCGCACCCATTTCGGGCTCTGGGTTCAGTTGGGCGAGTCCGTGTTCCTGCACAATCAACATTTCCTGCTCGGGGATTCCATCCTGGACCATGGATTCTACACATTCTACATCCATTTTTAATACCCCCGGCTCCCGCTCGCCTTGAGACGCCATCTTGCTTCTCGTGAAGGGTTAATTTGCTCGCTCGTAATTTGGAGGGAATCGGGGGTCGCTTCTCTCACCCCTGGACCGATTCCCGTGAATTTCGCTGGAGACAGGAGAGCCTGTTGTCCCGCTCTCCAATACCAGTGCCGCGAGGAGGGCGATGAATTTGTATCGCACGACCTGACACCAGTGTTGCGGTATTCGCGCCCGCCGGCGTGCTGACGGCCACGTAACTCGAATCGCGGCACGTCGCCCACCGGACGGACAATCCAGTCATGACCCTCTCGGACTAACGCCGGGAACCAGTCACGGGTGGACCTTTCGGTCTCACCGCGATCGAGCCAATCGGCCCCCGCGTGGGATAGGGTTGCTCGCCAAATTCGACCTACTTAAGTACCCACACGGAGGGTAGACCGGGCGATCGCACCTCGCCGCAGGTCGACTTCGGACACGGGCCACTTAAGCGACCCGTTCCGTACTATCGGGATAACCGAGCGGTGTTATCGTCGGCCTCGACGGTTCGATTAATTATCGGGCGTATTCAGCCCACTACCAACCCTTTACGTGAAGCAAGATGAGGATTCAATGAGAGAAATGACGAAGCGAAGCGGGAAACAGTTCAACATAAAGCACATTTATTTCGCGGCACACGGGAAGCACACATATACAATTCCACCAAAGGCACATAGAAAAGAAGACAAAAAGCAAATGCGACAATGCAGATCTAATACCGACTACGCGAGCACTTGGCAACACTTATACAATTTTACTTCACAGACGGCGCCGACAACACACATTCCCAAAGCAAAAGAAAAGAGAACCACCCTCCAGGATGAGGGGGTAGGCGGGCCTGGGGCCGAGACCGTGTCGGGCCTACCCGTCTGGTGATGAGACGCGGTCGGCGGTGGTGCCTCAACTCCGCGGGCCTCGCGGACAGTGTCTGGTAGGGGGTGGGAAGGGGGCCCCCTTGGTCGCACTATCTCAGCGACGAGCGTCTCCACCTCGACCAGGTCGCGCCGTCGGCCTCCCTGGTGTGCAGCTCCCGGCACCGACGCGAGCACCCCCTCGTCTGCCTTCGCCGCCGCCGCCTCTCCACAGCTCCGTCCTCTTCGCTCCGACTCCAACTCCGAACTCTTCCTCCTGCGAACTTCCCAACTGCACTCAACTCCAACGCACACGACCACGACGACACTTTTCTGACGAACGCAGCCGCTTATATAAGCCCCGTGGCTTCGCCTTTGACCCCCTGCCTTCGACCTTTCACCTCGCTCCCCATTGGCCCGAGAAAAAGTGGGCGTGAATGCATTTTGATCCATGAATTTGCATATAGCGACGGCCCTCCAACGCCCTGGAGGCGGGGCCAAATCGCCCCTTGCTCACCGATTGGACGGAACAAAAGTGGGCGTGAGTCGTTTTTGATCCGTTTTTGGAGCGGAAAGTCCGTGGTTTTGTACACGCTGTTCGGCGCGCGCCCTGCACGAGTCCAATACCGGTACCCACAAGCGGCGCAAGAACGGTGGCGATGCGACGGTTGCGAGGTGTGACGGTGAAGGTCGTGGCTGTTGTGGTGAAGCGGCGTTGTGGTGGGTGGTTGATGTTGTGATGACTGTTGAGACGTGGTTGGTGGTGGTAATAATGGCGGTTGGTCCAAAATAAAGATAGTAAAAGAAAAACGGCTATCCTGAAGAGTCGCAGCACGCATGAATGACATTTATTCCCTCTAGACAACGGGTTTGGGCCTAACTACACATATACTTACCGAGATATCTCACCTAAGGGACCTGAATGGTGGTTTGCGAATTTGGTAACCACAACACTACCCCCTCCCCTTTTTACAGACTCGTCCCGAGTCGTCAAATTCTCGTGTGCCATCATGTGTAGTTTTCCCCTAGTACATTTTACCTCCGGATCCCTGAGTGCGACATTCATGGTATTCGTGTCCCCAAAATAAATAACCTGAGGGCTGCGTAACTACCTAAACAAACTCACTCACACGGACGACTTAAATGAAATTGCCGGCGCAAGGACAGACATGCCGGGGGCGCACTCATATTTACAGTACATCTTAACCTTAACTTACAAATTTTACACTAAACCATGGCCCAGGATCAATTAACTCTGCAAAAGAAAAGCAGTTAGCAGGGAGCCAGGCTGCTCGCATGCAGTCTCTGGCTCAAAACAATGCAGGTGACAGGGAACGTGGCTGGCTGCTCACACGCAGTCCAAGGCCTTCCTTTTTGAACTGAACGCAGTGAACCACAACGGTGCATGGGCTGCACAAATGCAGTCTCCGTGCCAGCTCAAGTGGCACACGCAATGAACACAACGAATGGATGGATGAACACAAACACGGTGCACGGGCCGCCACTGCAGGCCCGTGTTGTAGCTGCCAACAGGGCAGTTCTTGCAGCTTGCAAACTGTTGCTTTTACGATCCTGGCGCACATGGCAATGAACAGGGGGGGGGGCAAAGCAAAAATTGAACGGGGGCTGGTGAACAGGGGCAGTGGGCATGGCATGGCAAAGGCAGCAGGCAAACACAGCCCGCAGAACAAGGCCGTTGCAGGCAAACACAGCCGGCAGATAAACTGGCCGGCACAGGCCTTGAAGTACCACAGCTGCAGATGATCCGGCCGGCACAGGCCTTGCAGCAACACAACAGCTGCCGATGAAGTTGGCCGGCCTCTGCCTTGAAGCAAAACACGGCCAGCCGATGAAGTTGGCCAGCCTTTGCCGTTCAGTAGAGGTTGGTGGAGGGAGTGCGGTGGTGCTGGCCACTCGGAAGGCGGGCTCGGACCTACCCTACGGTCTCCCTCCCAACCTATCGCCTTTGCCTGTCATTGTCTCTACCCACTCCCTTAATTTGTCAAACCCCAATTTAGCCCCAACTTATTTTTTTTATTTTACTTTTTCTTTTACTTCCCCACTATAAATCGTCCCCTAACCCCCTTTACTGTCCTTGTTCGGCTAACCTATCCTGTCACCTAGCCTACTCCCAACCCCTACGTTCCCTTCCCGGAGGGGAGTCAGGGAGAGCTAACGTCCTGTGTCGAGGCCCAACGAAGCCTCAGAATGGCCTCCCCAGAGTTCGGCGATCTATAACCCAAAGTGGGTCCAGCGGCCCACAACGAGAGCGAGGGGATGGATGGTGCTGAGGGGTACACTTCCTAATCTACCCTATCCATTTAACTGTTAAACTACCCCGGGGCTTTCAACAAGCGCCTCTCGCTTAAACTATTGGTTCTAACAACCCAGATTCCCGTCGCCTGTGTTGGTGTCCTCACAATTTCGGGCCTCGCCCCCCAATTTTCTCTCCGTGCCCTCACACGGTCTCATGGCTGGGACACGTGGCTCCCTTTGGCAGGCACGACCCTCTGCCGATTCTCCCGCTATGGCACCCCCGGACACTACATTGCCTCCGAGCCTACCAGCTCCCTAACACCGGGGAGTGCCCCCCATGGCACCTCCCCTGAAACGCACACGTGGCAGGCTGGCTTCCCGGGCCCCTTTCCGAGGGTCACCCCTGCCCACAACACTGCCCACGCGGCTAATGGCGCCCCGGGCCCCCGCACCAAGCAGGCGCACCCGTGCCCACTACGCTATCCCGGCCCCCCATGGGCCCTTGGCCTACTACGGCCGACTAGCCTGGTGCCCGGGGTACCCACTCAGCGATACTCACCTTTCGCAGCCACGCTCCCAGCCCGTCAACAGGGCTCCTGCACCCCTCCAAACGGGTTTCGAGCCTACATTCACACCAACAACAAAACGACCTCCATTTTGTAATTTAACTAACCCCCTCACTCACTCTACACTGACCCCGGGGTCCCTTGGGCGGGAGTCACTCCTCCCCCCAATCACTCATCGCACCATGCAGTCCCCATTCGCTCCATTCACACAGACCCGCTGGCCTCACTCATTCACCAAGCACATGTACTCACCTCACAACCCACAACTCTTCAACACACACACCGCTGAACTCTGCCATCCTTCTAACTACCTCCCCTAACTAACTCGTGCTCCCACGTCGTCCCTTACACTAAGCACGTTCCTTTTAACACTACGTAGCTGAGCTACGTCCCCACTACACATCCAAAGTCTGTCTCTGTCTCCAAAATAATCCCATTAATCAATTTCCCAACCTAAATCTGGCTACAATCCCTCTAACTAATCCATTCCACGGACTCCATGAGGACTTACCCCTGCCCCATGGAGTCGGTCTAGCTAAGCTAACCCTTCCCCCTAACTAGTTTCCATCCTGTGCCCTAGTAAGGGGGTCTTCCACCCCTTGCCCAGGAATCCTGTGCACCCGAAAGTGAGGCTTGCTTTTTTTTTTGTTTTCTTTACATGCGCAGCACCAGCGCGGCAACCCGCAGCTCACGCACTTTGCACCTGCCCGTGACGTCATGCAGCTGCACGTGTACCTCGTCCCTCCTTGGACGGTACCATCCGGCAGGGATACCCCTCCTGCCGGATTCCAACCCCACGTGCAGCCATGGCGTCACCGTGCGCATAAAAAAAAAAACACAAGCCCCACGTCTCGAGGGGTTCCCCACGCGAACACATGTGCTTTGCCCGTTGGAGCTTAACACACACACGATCGCGTGGAGAACCCGTCCGGTCCAAATCCATTATCCTGCCTAAACTTTGTCCGTCCGCGGGATCGGCAAATCCACCGCTGGCGTTTCCGGACCGGGACTTCACTATCGCAAGCGAGCACGTGGTGGTCTCGTGCATTGCACAGCACGGGCCTCGTGCTCACTGCTGGGTGAACCCGGCACGGTCCCCGAAACAACTACAGCCGCCACTCGGCTTTCTTTCCTCCCATGTCGCCGTCGTCGCCATTCGACCCACGCACACCTGCGTGTTACGACGCTCACACTCCATTCCGTTACATTCACACCGGGAGACGCGGCTGCGTGCTCCCGCATGCCAACCGACATCTCCCTCACATACCGCTCTCTCACACACACGGTCTCCCTTGCACTCGGCCGTTCACTCACGCATGCTACCTCCCTCGCACACGTGGCTCCACGCACTCGCGGCCTTTCACTCACTCGTGGTGCCTCATCCACACACCGTGCGGGGCACTCACCCGCGGTGCCTCACTCATACTGGCCGTTCCATCCACACACACGGCCTCTTCCACACACGGTGCCTCATCCACACACGGCGTGCTGGGAAGCACGTACTCCGGCACCATCGCCACCACACCACTCACACACGGGGTCGCTTCCACACACGGGGACGCACTCACGCCTTGCACCACACACACAGGGACAACTACACTGGGGATTCGTGTCCCCACAAGGGTCTCCGGGGCCTCTATACCCCCCAAGCTGTCCGTGCACCTGTTCGCAGCACTCCTCCCCTCAACCTCGCAAAGCACGACCGAACTCACCTGGTCGTGACTTGCCTCAAGGGGGCATACTCCCTCCCCTCGTTCCTGGAGGAGGCCATCCAGGTGCTCGCACTGGGTCCCTACACGCTCCGCGAGCTCACCCCCATTATCCTCCACTACCTCCGTGTGTGTGCGCGTCACTTACCCCGTCCAATTCACCCTCCATCTCCCGTGTCTCTATACATTTATAAGTTTCTGTTGTCCCCTCCTGTCTATTAGTCTCCGCTTCTTTCTGGCGTCTTTCCCTTATCTTTATGTAGGTCGACTTTGCTTTCTCCTTAAGTCGCTCCCGTCCTTCCCTGTTTTTCACTCCTTGCTCTTTCACGATCTCCGCGTACCTCATCCTTGCTCTCCGTATTAATTGTTCTTTTCTCTCCCTCGCAATTACTTTCACCTCGTCTCTTGTCTCCCGAATTACTTTTTCCTTACCCGCCTCCACCGCGGGCCTGTCAGCCGCTGCACCCCCTTCCAGCTCGTTTGCTCCCACACGTGGAGTCGCCATTTTGAGCTCCCTGCTCACGGCCTTCATGCCCGCCTGCAGGCATCGGCCCATGTTCTGTGTCTCACCCCGCAGCTCTTTCATTTCTTCCCTCATTTGCTGTGTATTCGCATCCATCGTCGTTTTCACTTCATTTGTATTTGTATCCATCTTTTCGTTCATGCCTTTTATTTCGTTTTTCACTTCGTTTGTCATTGCCGCCAGCATGGCGCATAGCTGGGCCATGTCGGGTGCGCTTGGGTGAGCCGTTTCGGCAGGGGTTGGGGAAGGGTTTTGGTGGAGAGGGGGAGGGGAGGTGTCATACACCGCGGCCGCTGCCGCACCCATTTCGGGCTCTGGGTTCAGTTGGGCGAGTTCGTTTTCCTGTACAACCAACATTTCCTGCACGGGGATTTCATCCTGAGCCATGGATTCTACACATTCTACATCCATTTCTAATACCCCGGCTCCCGCTCGCCTTGAGACGCCATCTTGCTTCTCGTGAAGGGTTAATTTCGCTCGCTCGTAATTTGGAGGGAATCGGGGGTCGCTTCTCTCACCCCTGGACCGATTCCCGTGAATTTAGCTGGAGACAGGAGAGCCCGTTTTCCTGTTCTCCGATACCAGTGCCGCAAGGAGGGCGATGGATTTGTATCGCACGACCTGACACCAGTGTTAGGTATTCGAGCCCGCCGGCGTGCTGACGGCCACGTAACTCGAATCGCGGCACGTCGCCCACCGGACGGACAATCCAGTCGTGACCCTCTCGGACTAACGCCGGGAACCAGTCACGGGTGGACCTTTCGGTCTCACCGCGATCGAGCCAATCGGCCCCCGCGTGGGATAGGGTTGCTCGCCAAATTCGACCTACCTAAGTACCCACACGGAGGGTAGACCGGGCGATCGCACCTCGCCGCAGGTCGACTTCGGACACGGGCCACTTAAGCGACCCGTTCCGTACTATCGGGATAACCGAGCGGTGTTATCGTCGGCCTCGACAGTTCGA
>NC_140969.1:71053035-71105535 GCF_056783735.1 Eptatretus burgeri
CAACAAACTGGCACATTCACAATGCAGATATTCAATGATTAGACAATTGGCACCAATTCAGGTGCACTTATACAAGGTGTTGTGAAGAATTGGCATTAGAAAATTAATATACCAGAGATACAATAACTAAATGGGGGAGGTTGGCACCAGAATCAATGCACTTTGAAATAAGATACAGTAGGCTATGACCTGCGATCATCACGTTAAACTATCAACAGCAAATACGCCCAGCCTGAAGATACCACAAGGTCCGCATTTAAAGCAGTCAATTACACAGAGGTAAGGTTATGCACAAAGCACTAGATATGGGATATGCAAAGCACCAAACACAACATTTAACTTAAACATCAGAAGTACAAAGCAGCCGACCACGGCGGGTGCTGACCACAACCACACTGCAACCACAACCACACACGCATCACCAGCAGTCACACACACAATCTGAACTCCTCGTATAGTTTTTATACCACTGTACTCATTGTCAGAAGAGCTGCAGGCGACGCATCTCAGTGTGGAATCTTGTGAGGACCTTCTCCTTCCATTCATTCAGGCATTTACGTGTGAGGTGTCTCTCGAAGGCCAGCTGTACCAGTTGTGCCTTGCGTGCATGGCCGTCGCTGGTCAGTGAAGACATTCCTCAATGTTGAGAATGAGTTTTCACACATGGCAGTGGATGCACCAAATGTTAGTCCAAGTCTCATAGCAGTCACTACACTTGGCATGGCTTCCAGCGTTTTGTGGTATGTTGAGAGGAGTTTTTGTGTTGTCCATCTCTCGTTTGGCTGCTTTTCTGTCTGTGTGCAAATAAACTGCTTTGCAACCACACACTCTGTTTCACTGATGGTTGACTTTGTTAATGTCATGATGTGCTGGAGCAAGTGGGGATCCAAAAACGTGCCATTTTCGGGATTCAAGGCAGCGAGTGAACGGGCGAGTTGTGTCTTGCGCTCACTGAAGCGCTGAGCGATCTCGCCAAGCACAGTGTCAATTGCGCTGTAAAAACCCTCTGCAGTTCCGTCTTGTCATTGTCGTTGTTTTGTCCTGTAGTCTCCAAAACTACAAACTGTTCCAAGTTCTTATGCATTGTGCATCTTCGTTTTGGTGGTGCAGGTGTAGAAGTGCGAGCATCGTTGGCTTTGTTCCACAGATCAGTGAACTCATCCTCAGAGCGGAGTTTCTTCACGCACTCTGTAGCACTCGCCACCAGTTCCAACCCCGTTAGCAAGTCCATGTCCTCTGCCTGCAAGAGTCTGTTAGGGCCATCGAACAACATCAGCAGTTTTTGTACAAAGATAGCAATGAACATGAAGGCAGGCCCAGAGACTTCCCGCAAAAGCCCAATAGCCTCCATTCTTATCTCTGCACCGGAGGCGCGCTCTGCATCAATCTCCGACAGTAAGGATGCGATATCCTTAAAAGATCCTATGATCGCAGACACGATGGCTAAATGTCTCGTCCACCTTTGATCAAGAAGTCGTTTTAACCGCTCACCTTTATACTGTGCAGCAACAGTGGGCTTTCTGAAGAATTTGTACAGGCAACAACAAACCTCGAGGAAATCAGTGACAGCTTTCTCTGCTGCCAGTGCGTGGATAACTACCAGATGGAGTTGGTGATTTAAGCAGTGCACATAGGGAATTTCTCTTTCCAATATCTCTTGCAACAACTTTTGCACCCCACCGTGCTTCCCAGCCATTACCGAAGCCCCGTCGTACACCTGACTTAATATTTTTGACGTGTCAAGTCCTGTTTTTGTCAGCTCTGCAATTATTAGGTCTGTCAATGTTTTGCATCTCCAGCATCGGCTGTAGCTATTGTGAGTAGACGCTCTGTTGCTTCATTTGATGATTGATATGTTCTCACATTCAGTGGGGTCCCTCGCCCCATCCACCTTGATGGTAAACCACGATGTGCCTACTTCTTCCACGATGGCATCCGTCACAACATTACTCAATGTGCAGATCAGTTCATTCTGCATTTCCGGACTAGTATTGCTTGCGTTTCGTGGGATATGCTTTATTATTTCGGCTAGCTCGGTGTCTTTTTTGAGTGTGCAGTTTAAAAGCGAGAGGAAGAGCCCACTGTGCCCGTCTGACATATCTTCAAAATTATCAAGGCTCTCTCTAAAAAGTATCTGATTTTCGGCGACAAATCCCACATCTATAAGAGCAGACACATAGTACCGGTTTCTATTTAGCTGGTCAGCATTGAGGAGTGTGGAAATCTCCTCACCACAATCGATGCGCCTCTCATTCTCCTTCCACCTCAAAACACAAGTTAAATGTTCCTTTGAAGTTGCGTGTTTGTGAAATCCCCCGTCTTTCTCAACGGCATGTTTCCAATTCCGGTTTCCAATTGAAAGTAGAGTCCACTGGGCCACGTCTAGTGCTAAACTTCCTACATGGATAGCAGAATGCTGCATCTGTCTGCACACTGTATTCCAGCCATTCATTTGTCTGGTACTACGGGGACACAAATGAGCGACTCTTGTTCTGCAACAGATGGCCAGGGTACCGCTGCAGAACAACTCGATTCGGTCTCTCACTTCCAAGATCATTGGGAAGCGGCTTGACAGTCACGCCCGACCCCGAGGCCGCCGCCGAGCGTGGAAACTCGGCTGTCTGTGCTGCGGCTCCAGCTGCAGGGCTAACGTTGCTGGCTTGGCCAGGTTGGCCAGCTTCTGTCGGTATTTCATCGACATGATCGTCTTTTCCTCCTCCTCCCACAACATGTCTTTCATCATCTTCTTCATTTTCGTCGCTTGCATTTTTTCCTTTTCTGAGCCATTTTCGTATATCCATCATCCACGTCTTTTTCTCCTACTGCGAGCTCATGCTCTGTGATTCGTCCCTCGCGACTCGCGTCACTAATCTCGCGACTCGCGAGATTTGACGGTTTTATTTATTGAATGATCGATGCATCAAAAACAGGTTTTATCTGCATAATTTCAAATGTAAGCACGATTGAAAACACATATTTTTTAATTTTTATTATAAAATTACTTTTGTAAGATGGAGGGTTGACGGGTTGTGAAGGTCACGTGGTGCACGAGCACTTCATCTTTAATAATGTAAATTTATGTCTTTTCCTTAATCATATTATGACTATATTACATTTATACCTAACTTACAACCAATCAGGTAACCTGCTCAATACCCAGGTCAAAAAACCAGTAAAGACCAGTAGCTTACTGGTCAACTGGTACCAGTTGAAAACCAGTAGCCAACTGGTACCAGTAAAGCCAGTTGGTTTCTTACTGGTTTTAATATGGAAATTGGAATAGAGTGATATATTACCAGTTGAAATACATGTATTTAACTAACTGGTATCAACTGGGACCAGTACATTGTAACTGGTATCAACTGGGAGACCAGTACATTGCAACTGGTATCAACTGGGACCAGTACATTGCAACTGGTATCAACTGGAACCAGTAAGACTTTAACTGGTACAAATATGAGCTACTGGTTTTTTCAACTGGGAAATTGGAATTCTGACTGAATTTAACTGGTACCAGTTGAAACCAATAGAGACCAGTTAAGGACCAATTAGAACCAATAGAGACCAGTTGAAAATGTGTACTGGTTTTAACTGGTTTTTCGACCTGGGTAGGGTCTCCATATCGAAGACGCCGATTGGCTTTTCCTTAAAACTAAATGATCCACGATATATATATATATATATATATATATATATATATATATATATATATATATATATATATATATATATATATATATATATATATTTCGGCTGGCCCGTCCAGCTCTGTGTCCACCGAACCCCCCCCCTTTCCCCCTTGAGTACATAATACGTAGACAGATTTACCGTTTATTGCTCTTCGATCATTCGTTCATCTCGGTGGCGAATCTATATATATATATATATATATATATATATATATATATATATATATATATATATATAGTTGCGGATTTCGCGCCCGCCGGCGTGCGAACGGCCACGTAACTCGAATCGCGGCACGTCGCCCACCGGACGGACAATCCAGTCGTGACCCTCTCGGACTAACGCCGGGAACCAGTCACGGGTGGACCTTTCGGTCTCACCGCGATCGAGCCAATCAGCCCCCGCGTGGGATAGGGTTGCTCGCCAAATTCGACCAACCTAAGTACCCACGCGGAGGGTAGACCGGGCGATCGCACCTCGCCGCAGGTCGACTTCGGACACGGGCCACTTAAGCGACCCGTTCCGTACTATCAGAATAACCGAGCGGTGTTATCGTCGACCTCGACGGTTCGATTAATTATCGGGCGTACTCAGCCCACTACCAACCCTTTACGTGAAGCAAGATGGGGATTCAATGGGGGAAAAGACGAAGCGAAGCGGGTAACAGTTCAACAATAAAGCACATTTATTCTCGGCACACGGGAAGCACACAAATACAATTCCACCAAATGCACACAAAAAAGAAAACACAATTCCATTTACACAAAAAGCAAACATAAAAGTGAAAACACAGTGCAGAGCTAATACCGACTACCGAGCACACGGCAACACTTATACAATTCTACTTCACAGACGGCGCCGACAACACATACCCAAAACCAAGGAAAAGAAATCCCCCAAGAATGGGGCAGGCCTGAGGCCGAGACTGGGTCGGGCCTACCCGTCTGGTGATGAGACGCGGAGCGGCGATGGCGCCGCAACCCGCGGGCCTCATGGACAGTGTCAGGCAGGGGGTGGGAACGGGGCCCCCTTGGTCGCACTATCTCAGCGCGGGGGGAAACAGGAGGGGGTTGCTGATGCTCGGGGTATAGAGGATCTTTATTATCCCTGGTGTGCGTCTCCACCTCGGCCAGGTCGCGCTGCCGGCCTCCCTCGGGCGTGCAGCTCCTGGCACCGACGCGAGCATCCCCTCGTCTGCCCTCGCCGCTGCCGCCTCTCCGCCTCTGGACTCTCCACCCTGGACTCTTCTTTGGGCTCCCCTCGTTCTCGTTTGCGACTCTCTTCTGACTGACGAACACCGTCCTTTTATCCCCCCGTAACTTCGCCTTTGACCCCCTCCCTTTGACCTTTTACCTCGCTCCCCATTGGCCCGAGAAAAAGTGGGCGTGAAGGCTTTTTGATCCACAAATTTGCATATATCGATCGCCCTGGGGGCGGGGCCAATTCGCCCCTCGCTCACCGATTGGACGGCAAAAAGTGGGCGTGTGTCGTTTTTGATCCGTTTTTGAAGCACAAAATCCGTGATTTTGTACACGCTGTTCGACGCGCGCTCTGCACGAATCCAACACCGGTACCCACAGCGGGGCAAGAACGGTGGCGATGCTACGGTTGCGAGGTGTGACGTGAAGGTCGTGGCGGTTGTGGTGAAGCGGTGGTTGTGGTCGGTGGTTGATGTTGTGGTTGTGATCATGGCGGTTGGTCCAAAATAAAGATAGTAAAAGAAAAACGGCTATCCTGAAGAGTCGCAGCACGTATAAATGACATGTATTCCCACTAGACAACGGGTTCGGGCCTAACTACACATGTACTTACCGAGATACCTCACCTAAGGGACCTGAATGGTGGTTTGCGAATCTGGTAACCACAACAATATATATATATATATATATATATATATATATATATATATATATATATATATATATATAAAACTACCCACAGCATCGACATTCGACACGAGGTCTTGGCTGCTGGTGTTGGTGCTTGCGTTATTATCTTTTATTTTGTGGTCTTGGACTGTATTGTCTTGCCAATTGCTTTTGGAGATGCGCTGGGAAGCGCACACTTATCTCTTGACTGTTTTTCAAAGAAGGATATTATTAAAGAACAGTTTATCCAAGAAGGCCTCATTATTCACCATGTTGAACATCTGGAATAAGGGTTTTAGTTCACACAGATGAACTCTTAAACAGCAAGGAGTTCACAGTGGGCGCTCATCCTTAAACACTAAGTTGTTCACAGGGTGCAACAGGGCATAAATGGGTGGCGTACAAGTGGGGGGGGGGGCACCAGATGCGCCATGGGGGGGCATTGCACCCAAATGCCCCCCCTAGCGACGGGCCTGTCCCCCTCCCTCCCGACAATCCAAGGAGGAGATCCATGGAGAGGCCTGGCAGGGAGCTTCGCTTGGCAAGCGGTAAGCAAGCTGATTGCTAACGGAACGCCTCCCTGGGCGTTGTGGGAGTCATTTCTAATTTGTTTAGGGTGCCGGCGATGGCTCGCCTCCTCTTCGCACATGACATCGTGGGTATATTTAACGTCCACCGAATGTCGGCAGACGGCGCATCCGGTTTAACGTCCATTCGAGACACGACAATACACATTGATGAATGACCCTGCCTGTGAAACACCGGGATGACCGTTTTTAGCTGCGTCGGGATTCGAACCCAGGCGAGATGGCTTCGAGGCGAGTGTGCGGACCTTTCGGCTGACCGGTCCAGCTCTGTGTCCACCGAACCCCCCCCCCTTACCCCTTGAGTACATAATACGTAGACAGATTTACCGTTTATTGCTCTTCGATCATTCGTTCATCTCGGTGGCGAATCTACTTTCGCGAAACCCGTCATATCATCCCGAATCTACTTTCGCGAAACCCGTCATATCTTCGCGAAACCCACTATATAATCGCGAATCTGACTTTACGAAACTAACTCTGTTCACTGATTCTGGAAAAAAGACACAAACAGGAAGTTCGCTTTGTGGTATTGCTGAAGGATTTTGGATCTGGTTCCGTGGTTCGAGTCGACCAGCTGCACTGTGACGGTTTCGGTAAGTCTTCACACCCTCCCGCTTCCCTTTTTCACAGGTCGTGTGTCCCCTTCTTGACTCCAATCCTGTAACGTTCGTTGCGCTCCGCCCTCACCCTACAGTGTATTGGGTTTATGGGTCGTGTTCCCATCAGGTTTACAACCGACGGATTAATTATCTTCATTCCGACGGTGAACTCGTCGGGAAGGGGGTTGAGGATGTGCTTTGTCGATTTCTGTGCGTCCATTGGCTCCGCGGAGGAGACCTTCCTGGGCCTGGCTCGACCGTTTGACCGGTCTAATCCTTCCGTTACAGACCGCAGGAGACGGTGCGGAACAGACTCGTCATTCAGACGTTTCGTCCGATGTGTTTCATCGAATGTCGGACGTGTCGCGTCACCGTCAATCGGAGACACGAATCCAGTTCTACTCCGGATCACCAATCGGATCATCACCTTGTGTAACCCGTTCAAACAGCCATATTGTGTCCTTTTGCCCACAGTTGTTTCTCGTTCTTTGACCTTTGGCCTGATAAAGTAACATTTATTGAAAGTCTGGGGAAGTCGACCATGCTGGGGATGGTTGTGTGAAGAACAGGACGAGGAAGACCATGTATTATGTGCTGTATGGATGGGGTAGACTGGGTGGAGGCTTCATCCAATCTGTCTCTGCCAGGGCTTTGGGAAGCAGTGCAGGATGGGGATGTTTGGTGAAATCTGATCATGAAGGTCACCTGAAGTCAGGCATCTCTTGATGGAACCAGATAGCTCGATAACGTCACCAAATTCAACAGTCCGCATAATGATGGATAGTTGTATTCTTTTCCTGTACCTTGTAATTGTAGGATGGTGTAGAGGTATTATTTATTTAAAAAAACAATTAATGATTATATAGTGCAGGAATTTCCAAAATAAAAAAAAAATGACTGAGATCGCTCGACTCACAGGTACATCTGACCACACCTGATTTCACATAAAAGGTGATGAAAACAACATTTGGGTTTTTACCATCTGCTCAGGGGTTTCCTTATTTTTTGGAGTAGCAGGTTACCATCACCACGAGCGAAGCGAGCGCAGCTGCATGGCCGGGGTCCAGGGCCCGCTGAGGGCCCTGGAAGCCGGAGGATCCTAGATGGCTGGAGATGCATTCCAGCATGATTTCTGATGTGAAATAGTTCTCATATCATGTAATGAAATGTAATCGCTCAATGTAATGAAAATTGCTTGGATGTTAAGCAGTGGAGTAACTGAAAATAGTCCAAATGCATTCATCACTGTGAGAAACTGCTTTTCAAAAGGGCCTACCATGAGCCAGTAGTTGAGGGCCACCTCAAACAATGACAACACCTAAACTTCACAACTCCCTAAATATCTGAACTATTTAAGCATAGGGAAGCTTCGTATTACATTTGTAAATTTTCTTTCATTCATTTTATGCATATTTTTCCCTCTTCAATTTCATTTTACTTTGTTAAATATTGTTTATTATTATTCACCTCTGCCATCGAAGATCGGAGGCTACTATTTTCACCCCTTTCTGTTTGTTTGTTACTTATGAAATCTAAAGATTTCGTAAGTATATTGATGACTTCCGTTTCTGTTTGTTTGTTTGGAGGCACGATAACTCGAACGGAAGAAGCTACCAATGTCAAATTACACCACATGATTCAGGAGCGTGATTGCGAGTGCTGATTCGATTTAGGTCAAAGGTCAAGGTCATGGTGAGGTCAAATATTCGAATTTTGATGGTTTGGTACAGATAACTCTAACGGATGAAGCTACCAATGTCAAATTGCACCACGTAATTCAGGAGGCTGATTGCTAGTGCCGATTAGATTTTGGTCAAAGGTCAAGGTCACAGTGAGGTCAAATATTTGATTTTTGATGGTTTGGTACAGATAACTCGAACAGAAGAAGCTACCAATGTCAAATTACACCACGTGATTCAGGAGGGTGGTGGCTAGCGCTGATTAGATTTTGGTCAAAATCGGTTACAAGGTCAAGGTCACAGTGAGGTCAAACATCCAAAACATTCGATTTTTTTTTTTTGATGGTTTGGTACAGAATCATCGTAGAAACTTCGGGTTTGAGTCGCTATCTTCTCTCGAGACAGCTTTTATTAGACAAGGTCAGAGGTCAAGTTGATGATTTCGTAAGTACCAGTCTATGACTGCTTGTTACTTACGAAATCTAAAGATTTCCTTAGTATATTGATGAGTTCCGTTTCTGTTTGTTTGTTTGTAGACACGATAACTCGAGAACGGAAGAAGCTTCCAATGTCAAATTACACCACGTGATTCAGGAGGCTGATGGCAAGTGCTGATTAGATTTTGGTCAAAATCGGTCAAAGGTCAAGGTCACAGTGAGATCAAACATCCAAAAAATGATAACTCGAATGGAAGAAGCTTCCAATGTCAAATTACACCACGTGATTCAGGAGGGTGGTGGCTGGCGCTGATTAGATTTTGGCCAAAGGTCAAGGTCACAGAAAGGTCAAACATTCGTTTTTTTTATTTTTTTATTTTTTTGATGGTTTGGTACAGAATCATCGTAGAAACTTCTGGTTTGCGTCGCAACCTTCTCAAGAGACGGCTTTTATTAGACAAGGTCAGAGGTCAAGTTGACTATTTCATAAGTACCAGTCTATGACTGCTTGTTTGTTTGTTTGTAGGCACGATAGCTCGAGAACGGAAGAAGCTCCCAATGTCAAGTTACACCACGTGATTCAGGAGGGTGATGGCAAGTGCTGATTAGATTTTGGTCAAAATCGGTCAAAGGTCAAGGTCACAGTGAGGTCAAACATCTAAATAAATGATAATTCGAACGGAAGAAGCTACCAATGTCAAATTACACCACGTGATTCAGGAGGGTGGTGGCTAGCGCTGATTAGATTTTGGTCAAAGGTCAAGGTCACAGTGAGGTCAAACATCCAAAACATTCGATTTTTGAAGGTTTGGTACAGAATCATCGTAGAAACTTCTGGTTTGTGTTGCTGCCTTCTCAAGAGACGGCTTTTATTGGACAAGGTCCGAGGTCAAGTTGACTTTCGTAAGTACCAGTCTATGACTGCTTGTTTGTTTGTTTGTAGGCACGATAACTCGAGAACAGAAGGAGCTACCAATGTCAAATTACACCACGTGATTCAGGAGGGTGATGGCTCGTGCTGATTAGATTTTGGTCAAAATCGGTCAATGGTCAAGGTCACAGTGAGGTCAAACATTCGATTTTTGTTGGTTTGGAACAGAATCATCGTAGAAACTTCTGGATTGCGTTGCTACCTTCTCTAGAGACAGCTTTTATTAGACAAGGACAGAGGTCAAGTTGACGATTTCGTAAGTACCAGTCTATGACTACTTGTTTGTTTGTTTGTTTGTAGGCAGGATAACTCGAACGGAAGAAGCTACCAATGCCAAATTACACCACGTGATTCAGGAGGGTGATGGCAAGCGCTGATTAGATTTTGGTCAAAATCTGTCGTAGGTCACAGTGAGGTCAAACATAATTCTGTAAATTCATGTGGAGAAATGGAGTATTTTTGCTTCGCTCGACGTTATGAGTTCGTTTTAACTTCGATTTTAATTTTGTCTTCAGTTTTTGCGATCGCTTAGGACGCGTAAAACTCTGTTGTCGAAATTCTTGGAAAAATCGGATGTTTTGGAGATGTTTTAAGATTGTATAAAAAATATTTCACTCGACGCGTCACGGGTTGTCACATCATGCAGTGCGCTCGAGCAGATGCGTCGTTGAGTTACGTTAAGGTACAATATAATTGCGTGGAGAAATGGAGATTTTTGCTTCGGTCGACGTTATGATTTTTGATGGTTTGATACAGAATCATCGTAGAAACTTCTGGTTTGCGTTGCTACCTTCTCGAGAGACAGCTTTTATTAGACAAGGTCAGAGGTCCAGTTGACGATTTCGTAAGTTCCAGTCTATGACTTTGTTTGTCGGCACGATAACTCGAACGGAAGAAGCTGCCAATGTCAAATTACACCACGTGATTCAGGAGGGTGATGGCTAGTGCTGATTAGATTTTGGTCAAAATCGGTCAAAGGTCAAGGTCATAGTGAGGTCAAATATAATTCCGTAAATTAATGTGGAGAAATGGAGTGTTTTTGCTTCGCTCGACGTTACGAGTTCGTTTTAACTTCGATTTTAATTTTGTCTTCGGTTTTTGCGATCGCTTCGGACGCTTAAAACTCAGTTGTCGAAATTCTGGTAAAAATCAGATGTTTTGGAGACTTTTTAAGATTGTATAAAAAATATTTCATTTGACGAGTCATGGGTCGTCCCATGATGCAGTGCGATTGAGCAGACGCGTCGTTGAGTCGCGTTAAGGTTTTCCGTGTGCGCTGACGGTGTTTTAGATAAAGATGGTGTTTAAAAATCTTTTTTTTTTTTCCTCCCAATAAAGGTTATCGTCGCATGCCTGACTCGCTGAGCCGTCGAATTATGTAAAGATTGTAGGTGGATGGCCAAATATTACGGTTTTGTGACTTTGATATAATAATATTGAATAATTGCTTGGAGAAATGGAGATTTTTGCTTCGCTCGATGTTACGAGTTCGTTTTATCTTCGGTTTTTGTGATCGCTTAGGACGCTTAAAACTCAGTTGTCGAAATTCTGGTAAAAATCGGATGTTTTGGAGAGTTTTAAGATTGTATAAAAAATATTTCACTCGACGCGTCACGGGTCGTCACGTGATGCAGTGCGCTCTTGCAGACGCATCGTTGAGTCGCGTAAAAGTTTTCCGTGTGTGCGCTGACGGTGTTTTCGATAAAGATGGTGTTTAAAAGATTTTTTTATTGCAATAAAGGTTATCGTCGCATGCCTGACTCGCTGAGCCGTCGGATTATGTAAAGATTGTTGGTGGATGGCCGAATATTACGGTTTTGTGACTTTGATAAAATAATTGCGTGGAGAAATGGAGATTTTTGCTTCGGTCGATGTTACGATTTTTGATGGTTTGGTATAGAATCATCGTAGAAACTTCTGGTTTGCGTCGCTACCTTCTCGAGAGACAGCTTTTATTAGACAAGGTCAGAGGTCAAGTTGACGATTTTGCAAGTACCAGTCTATGACTGCTTGTTTGTTTGTGAACAGTATTACGGAGAAACTCTGACGGATTTCGACGAAACTTGGTGGGGGGGATTAGTTTTGGTCCAAGTATCATGCCATTAGATTTTGGGCGTGGTCCAAAATCCAATGTGACTGCTATGGCGGCCATTTTGAAGTAATATTTGAATTTTTTTTTTGCATTTCTACATGTTTTAAGTGATTTCCAACCCCCCCCCTTCCAAAAAAAAATGTTGGAGAAAAGAACAATAACTCTGTCAGCACTGTTGACGTCATATTTAATGACTAAGATATAAGGTTCACTTGAGTGACCCAGGAGTATTGGCGGCGGAGGTTTTGCACTCTACCGAGTGCTCCTCCTCTAGTTTTATTGTTTTGTTTTGATTTAATAAACAGCTGAAACTTATAACTTTAGCCGAGTTTATTGTTTGAAAATGAATGATAAACATGTATTTAACTTCACTTGTTTTCAGATCATTTCTTTATTTGATGTCGGCTGGCTTCAATCAGTCAATCAGTCAACCAATCAAACAGTCTAAGTGTGAATACTGAGTCAGTCACAATCCCAATTTTGTTAAACTTCCACCTTGCATTATCCGCCAATATCGTGTTATACTGTCAAATGCTCAGAAGTCTATGGTGCATGTACCTGCGGTACCAGTATTCAGTTGGCCAGTTCATAGCTGCTCATACTTAGCCTTCACTGCAGTGAATAAACGGCGATTTTTATTTTTATTTTATTTTATTTTTTTCAGTCCAAATAACCATGAATAATAACATGTACAAAAGCTGCTTTAAGCTTTTCGACAAATGTCTTTATAAATTTAAAAGCCACAACAGGTGACCGTGTATTTTGGAGCCGCATCACTTGACAAAAGCTCAAAATGGACTCTGTCAAATGCACGTTTCGTGAAACAACGACGTCACACTTGCGAGAGTGCAAGTTTGGACCCATTGCTGATGGCCAGAAGCTTACCTCCCATGTCTTTGGACTTCTTCAAAAATCCAAAGTCAAAATGGATTTTCGTTTTGATGCCATCATTTTCGTGCCATCGCAACGAAACTGCGAGGCCGACAAAGTTTATTTTCACTGTCGGGTGTAACATAACATAATTTCGTGGTAACGAAAAATCGGCGCTGAAGTAGGCGGCGACCTTTGACATTTTTTTCTCTGAGTAGACTGTTGAGTGTTGTCGATAACTGGCTTCTAAGGAAACCCCTGTCTGCTTATTGCAATTTTCCCCCCTCCCCACTCTAGAGGATCCTTAAGGATGTGCACACGAAGGCAAGCACCGCGCTGGGCGTCACGAGGGCAAGCACTACTCAGCATCACGAGGGAGAGCAATACGCTGGGCATCAAACCTTGAATTCTATAGAACACCATGCTTAGCCAGCTGCCAGCAAGCCTTTCAATTTTGCACTCACTGCAGAACATTGTGTGATATGATTTATATGACAGGTATGATAGGGCTTCGAACGTGAAAACTGATTTTGTGGAGTGATGAGTCCAGGATATATGTCTGATGGCAGGTTCTTTAGGTCAGGTCAGGTATGTGAGTATCCTCCAGAGCAGCGCGTTGCTGCATCCACTTTCTGCTGGTACTCCAGGGGCCTCTGACTGGTCATCCCCCAGGCAGATGCCTGGCCCATCCCCATCTCCTCTGGATGCCGATCAACCTGCTGCAACCACGAGGCACATGGTCGGCCTATTGGCCTCCTCCACCCACGAGACTCACTTGCTGAGAGAATCTGGTGAGCAGGATCAGCGTCAGGAAAACGAGCCACGTGTCCATACAGCCACAGCTGATGCTCACGGACTATGCAGGTAACAAATCTCATTTGAGTCTCTCAGCAACCGCTTGTTGGACACAAATTCCGACCAGCGATGGCTAAGGATTCTCTGAAGAGATCTGGTACCAAAGAAATTGTCTCCGTCTCAGATCCCTCGTCACAGTCCAAGTCTCGCATCCATAAAGCGGAACTGGAAAAACGAAGGACCTGAAGACTTGCGTGACAACGCAGGGGAAAGATGAGAGAGGTGTGGTGCAACAATTATGCAAGTTACTTACAAAAGAGGACACAGTGCAGACTTAACGTGAGACTAATAAAAGCAACAATAAAGGTCTTAAACAGGCTTATCTAACGGACAGGCGCCACACTCGGACACACACTCAGACAAAATTAACCCAATGAAAACAAAAGGGGACCTTTTGCAGCCAGGAAGGGAGGAAGTTTAGGTCACAGTTTATGGTACCTGAGTGTTCTGGGGAAAGGGATGCTCTGTGGTGCGGCACCCAACAAAGTTTGTGTTGTTGGTCCACAGCCGCACGTGTGGAGATCATGTCAGCGAAGGAGCTCGAAATGTAGAAGAGCGGAGTCCAAGCCGGGGATCCGCAGTAGTAGGACCGACAGAGGCTTGGTCGAGGTCCTGCAGACGGGAACCGTGTCGGGCCGTGGAGGCAAGACGTGGACAGAACCAAGCAGCAGGAACACCTTTGCATCCAACGAACCCCGACTTCTCCCTTTCAAATCCACAACAACCTTCCTTCCTTTTTCACTCATAAACCCCTGGCATCAAACTCCACTCTCTTTCCTCGCATCAAACTCCACTCTCTTTCCTCGCATCAAACTCCACTCCCTTTCCTCGCATCAAACTCCACTCCCTTTCCTCGCATCAAACTCCACTCTCTTTCCTCGCATCGAACTCCGCGCTCTTTCCTCGCATCGAACTCCGCGCTCTTTCCTCGCATCGAACTCCGCGCTCTTTCCTCGCATCGAACTCCGCGCTCTTTCCTCGCATCGAACTCCGCGCTCTTTCCTCGCATCGAACTCCGCGCTCTTTCCTCGCATCGAACTCCGCGCTCTTTCCTCGCATCGAACTCCGCGCTCTTTCCTCGCATCGAACTCCGCGCTCTTTCCTCGCATCGAACTCCGCGCTCTTTCCTCGCATCGAACTCCGCGCCCTTTCCTCGCATCGAACTCCGCGCCCTTTCCTCGCATCGAACTCCGCGCCCTTTCCTCGCATCGAACTCCGCGCCCTTTCCTCGCATCGAACTCCGCGCCCTTTCCTCGCATCGAACTCCGCGCCCTTTCCTCGCATCGAACTCCGCGCCCTTTCCTCGCATCGAACTCCGCGCCCTTTCCTCGCATCGAACTCCGCGCCCTTTCCTGCGCATCGAACTCCGCGCCCTTTCCTCGCATCGAACTCCCGCGCCCTTTCCTCGCATCGAACTCCGCGCCCTTTCCTCGCATCGAACTCCCGCGCCCTTTCCTGCGCATCGAACTCCGCGCCCTTTCCTCGCATCGAACTCCGCGCCCTTTCCTCGCATCGAACTCCGCGCCCTTTCCTGCGCATCGAACTCCGCGCCCTTTCCTCGCATCGAACTCCGCGCCCTTTCCTCGCATCGAACTCCCGCGCCCTTTCCTCGCATCGAACTCCGCGCCCTTTCCTCGCATCGAACTCCGCGCCCTTTCCTCGCATCGAACTCCGCGCCCTTTCCTCGCATCGAACTCCGCGCCCTTTCCTCGCCGCCGAACTCCGCGCCCTTTCCTCGCATCGAACTCCGCGCCCTTTCCTCGCATCGAACTCCGCGCCCTTTCCTCGCATCGAACTCCGCGCCCTTTCCTCGCATCGAACTCCGCGCCCTTTCCTCGCATCGAACTCCGCGCCCTTTCCTCGCATCGAACTCCGCGCCCTTTCCTCGCATCGAACTCCGCGCCCTTTCCTCGCATCGAACTCCGCGCCCTTTCCTCGCATCGAACTCCGCGCCCTTTCCTCGCATCGAACTCCCGCGCCCTTTCCTCGCATCGAACTCCGCGCCCTTTCCTCGCATCGAACTCCGCGCCCTTTCCTCGCATCGAACTCCGCGCCCTTTCCTGCGCATCGAACTCCGCGCCCTTTCCTCGCATCGAACTCCGCGCCCTTTCCTCGCATCGAACTCCGCGCCCTTTCCTCGCATCGAACTCCGCGCCCTTTCCTCGCATCGAACTCCGCGCCCTTTCCTCGCATCGAACTCCGCGCCCTTTCCTCGCATCGAACTCCGCGCCCTTTCCTCGCATCGAACTCCGCGCCCTTTCCTCGCATCGAACTCCGCGCCCTTTCCTCGCATCGAACTCCGCGCCCTTTCCTCGCATCGAACTCCGCGCCCTTTCCTCGCATCGAACTCCGCGCCCTTTCCTGCGCATCGAACTCCGCGCCCTTTCCTGCGCATCGAACTCCGCGCCCTTTCCTCGCATCGAACTCCGCGCCCTTTCCTCGCATCGAACTCCGCGCCCTTTCCTCGCATCGAACTCCGCGCCCTTTCCTCGCATCGAACTCCGCGCCCTTTCCTCGCATCGAACTCCGCGCCCTTTCCTCGCATCGAACTCCGCGCCCTTTCCTCGCATCGAACTCCGCGCCCTTTCCTCGCATCGAACTCCGCGCCCCTTTCCTCGCATCGAACTCCGCGCCCTTTCCTCGCATCGAACTCCGCGCCCTTTCCTCGCATCGAACTCCGCGCCCTTTCCTCGCATCGAACTCCGCGCCCTTTCCTCGCATCGAACTCCGCGCCCTTTCCTCGCATCGAACTCCGCGCCCTTTCCTCGCATCGAACTCCGCGCCCTTTCCTCGCATCGAACTCCGCGCCCTTTCCTCGCATCGAACTCCGCGCCCTTCGCCCGCATCGAACTCCGCGCCCTTTCCTCGCATCGAACTCCGCGCCCTTTCCTCGCATCGAACTCCGCGCCCTTTCCTCGCATCGAACTCCGCGCCCTTTCCTCGCATCGAACTCCGCGCCCTTTCCTCGCATCGAACTCCGCGCCCTTTCCTCGCATCGAACTCCGCGCCCTTTCCTCGCATCGAACTCCGCGCCCTTTCCTCGCATCGAACTCCGCGCCCTTTCCTCGCATCGAACTCCGCGCCCTTTCCTCGCATCGAACTCCGCGCCCTTTCCTCGCATCGAACTCCGCGCCCTTTCCTCGCATCGAACTCCGCGCCCTTTCCTCGCATCGAACTCCCGCGCCCTTTCCTCGCATCGAACTCCGCGCCCTTTCCTCGCATCGAACTCCGCGCCCTTTCCTCGCATCGAACTCCGCGCGCCCTTTCCTCGCATCGAACTCCGCGCCCTTTCCTCGCATCGAACTCCGCGCCCTTTCCTCGCATCGAACTCCGCGCCCTTTCCTCGCATCGAACTCCCGCGCCCTTTCCTCGCATCGAACTCCGCGCCCTTTCCTCGCATCGAACTCCGCGCCCTTTCCTCGCATCGAACTCCGCGCCCTTTCCTCGCATCGAACTCCGCGCCCTTTCCTCGCATCGAACTCCGCGCCCTTTCCTCGCATCGAACTCCGCGCCCTTTCCTCGCATCGAACTCCGCGCCCTTTCCTCGCATCGAACTCCGCGCCCTTTCCTCGCATCGAACCCCGCGCCCTTTCCTCGCATCGAACTCCGCGCCCTTTCCTCGCATCGAACTCCGCGCCCTTTCCTCGCATCGAACTCCGCGCCCTTTCCTCGCATCGAACTCCGCGCCCTTTCCTCGCATCGAACTCCGCGCCCTTTCCTCGCATCGAACTCCGCGCCCTTTCCTCGCATCGAACTCCGCGCCCTTTCCTCGCATCGAACTCCGCGCCCTTTCCTGCGCATCGAACTCCGCGCCCTTTCCTCGCATCGAACTCCGCGCCCTTTCCTCGCATCGAACTCCGCGCCCTTTCCTCGCATCGAACTCCGCGCCCTTTCCTCGCATCGAACTCCGCGCCCTTTCCTCGCATCGAACTCCGCGCCCTTTCCTCGCATCGAACTCCGCGCCCTTTCCTCGCATCGAACTCCGCGCCCTTTCCTCGCATCGAACTCCGCGCCCCTTTCCTGCGCATCGAACTCCGCGCCCTTTCCTCGCATCGAACTCCCGCGCCCTTTCCTCGCATCGAACTCCGCGCCCTTTCCTCGCATCGAACTCCGCGCCCTTTCCTCGCATCGAACTCCGCGCCCTTTCCTGCGCATCGAACTCCGCGCCCTTTCCTGCGCATCGAACTCCGCGCCCTTTCCTCGCATCGAACTCCGCGCCCTTTCCTCGCATCGAACTCCGCGCCCTTTCCTCGCATCGAACTCCGCGCCCTTTCCTCGCATCGAACTCCGCGCCCTTTCCTCGCATCGAACTCCGCGCCCTTTCCTCGCATCGAACTCCGCGCCCTTTCCTCGCATCGAACTCCGCGCCCTTTCCTCGCATCGAACTCCGCGCCCTTTCCTCGCATCGAACTCCGCGCCCTTTCCTCGCATCGAACTCCCGCGCCCTTTCCTCGCATCGAACTCCGCGCCCTTTCCTCGCATCGAACTCCGCGCCCTTTCCTCGCATCGAACTCCGCGCCCTTTCCTCGCATCGAACTCCGCGCCCTTTCCTCGCATCGAACTCCGCGCCCTTTCCTCGCATCGAACTCCGCGCCCTTTCCTCGCATCGAACTCCGCGCCCTTTCCTCGCATCGAACTCCGCGCCCTTTCCTCGCATCGAACTCCGCGCCCTTTCCTCGCATCGAACTCCGCGCCCTTTCCTCGCATCGAACTCCGCGCCCTTTCCTGCGCATCGAACTCCGCGCCCTTTCCTCGCATCGAACTCCGCGCCCTTTCCTCGCATCGAACTCCGCGCCCTTTCCTCGCATCGAACTCCGCGCCCTTTCCTCGCATCGAACTCCGCGCCCTTTCCTCGCATCGAACTCCGCGCCCTTTCCTCGCATCGAACTCCGCGCCCTTTCCTCGCATCGAACTCCGCGCCCTTTCCTCGCATCGAACTCCGCGCCCTTTCCTCGCATCGAACTCCGCGCCCTTTCCTCGCATCGAACTCCGCGCCCTTTCCCCGCATCGAACTCCGCGCCCTTTCCCCGCATCGAACTCCGCGCCCTTTCCCCGCATCGAACTCCGCGCCCTTTCCCCGCATCGAACTCCGCGCCCTTTCCCCGCATCGAACTCCGCGCCCTTTCCCCGCATCGAACCCCGCGCCCTTTCCCCGCATCGAACTCCGCGCCCTTTCCCCGCATCGAACTCCGCGCCCTTTCCCCGCATCGAACTCCGCGCCCTTTCCCCGCATCGAACTCCGCGCCCTTTCCCCGCATCGAACTCCGCGCCCTTTCCCCGCATCGAACTCCGCGCCCTTTCCCCGCATCGAACTCCGCGCCCTTTCCCGCATCGAACTCCGCCCCCTTTCCCCGCATCGAACTCCGCGCCCTTTCCCCGCATCGAACTCCGCGCCCTTTCCCCGCATCGAACTCCGCGCCCTTTCCCCGCATCGAACTCCGCGCCCTTTCCCCGCATCGAACTCCGCGCCCTTTCCCCGCATCGAACTCCGCGCCCTTTCCCCGCATCGAACTCCGCGCCCTTTCCCCGCATCGAACTCCGCGCCCTTTCCCCGCATCGAACTCCGCGCCCTTCCTCGCATCGAACTCCGCGCCCTTTCCTCGCATCGAACTCCGCGCCCTTTCCCCGCATCGAACTCCGCGCCCTTTCCCCGCATCGAACTCCGCGCCCTTTCCCCGCATCGAACTCCGCGCCCTTTCCCGCACATCGAACTCCGCGCCCTTTCCCCGCATCGAACTCCGCGCCCTTTCCCCGCATCGAACTCCGCGCCCTTTCCCCGCATCGAACTCCGCGCCCTTTCCCCGCATCGAACTCCGCGCCCTTTCCCCGCATCGAACTCCGCGCCCTTTCCCCGCATCGAACTCCGCGCCCTTTCCCCGCATCGAACTCCGCGCCCTTTCCCCGCATCGAACTCCGCGCCCTTTCCCCGCATCGAACTCCGCGCCCTTTCCTCGCATCGAACTCCGCGCCCTTTCCTCGCATCGAACTCCGCGCCCTTTCCTCGCATCGAACTCCGCGCCCTTTCCTCGCATCGAACTCCGCGCCCTTTCCTCGCATCGAACTCCGCGCCCTTTCCTCGCATCGAACTCCGCGCCCTTTCCTCGCATCGAACTCCGCGCCCTTTCCTCGCATCGAACTCCGCGCCCTTTCCCCGCATCGAACTCCGCGCCCTTTCCCCGCATCGAACTCCGCGCCCTTTCCCCGCATCGAACTCCGCGCCCTTTCCCCGCATCGAACTCCGCGCCCTTTCCGCGCATCGAACTCCGCGCCCTTTCCCGCATCGAACTCCGCGCCCTTTCCCCGCATCGAACTCCGCGCCCTTTCCCCGCATCGAACTCCGCGCCCTTTCCCCGCATCGAACTCCGCGCCCTTTCCCCGCATCGAACTCCGCGCCCTTTCCCCGCATCGAACTCCGCGCCCTTTCCCCGCATCGAACTCCGCGCCCTTTCCCCGCATCGAACTCCGCGCCCTTTCCCCGCATCGAACTCCGCGCCCTTTCCCCGCATCGAACTCCGCGCCCTTTCCCCGCATCGAACTCCGCCCCCTTTCCCCGCATCGAACTCCGCGCCCTTTCCCCGCATCGAACTCCGCGCCCTTTCCCCGCATCGAACTCCGCGCCCTTTCCCCGCATCGAACTCCGCGCCCTTTCCCCGCATCGAACTCCGCGCCCTTTCCCCGCATCGAACTCCGCGCCCTTTCCCCGCATCGAACTCCGCGCCCTTTCCCCGCATCGAACTCCGCGCCCTTTCCCGCATCGAACTCCGCGCCCTTTCCCCGCATCGAACTCCGCGCCCTTTCCCGCATCGAACTCCCGCGCCCTTCCCCCGCATCGAACTCCGCCCCCTTTCCCCGCATCGAACTCCGCGCCCTTTCCCCGCATCGAACTCCGCGCCCTTTCCCCGCATCGAACTCCGCGCCCTTTCCCCGCATCGAACTCCGCGCCCCTTTCCCCGCATCGAACTCCGCGCCCTTTCCCCGCATCGAACTCCGCGCCCTTTCCCCGCATCGAACTCCGCGCCCTTTCCCCGCATCGAACTCCCGCGCCCTTTCCCCGCATCGAACTCCGCGCCCTTTCCCCGCATCGAACTCCGCGCCCTTTCCCCGCATCGAACTCCCGCGCCCTTTCCCCGCATCGAACTCCGCGCCCTTTCCCCGCATCGAACTCCGCGCCCTTTCCCCGCATCGAACTCCGCGCCCTTTCCCGCATCGAACTCCGCGCCCTTTCCCCGCATCGAACTCCGCGCCCCTTTCCCGCATCGAACTCCGCGCCCTTTCCCCGCATCGAACTCCGCGCCCTTTCCCCGCATCGAACTCCGCGCCCTTTCCCCGCATCGAACTCCGCGCCCTTTCCCCGCATCGTACTCCGCGCCCTTTCCCCGCATCGCACTCCGCGCCCTTTCCCCGCGTCGAACTCCGCGCCCTTTCCCCGCATCGAACTCCGCGCCCTTTCCCCGCATCGAACTCCGCGCCCTTTCCCCGCATCGAACTCCGCGCCCTTTCCCCGCATCGAACTCCGCGCCCTTTCCCCGCATCGAACTCCGCGCCCTTTCCCCGCATCGAACTCCGCGCCCTTTCCCCGCATCGAACTCCGCGCCCTTTCCCCGCATCGAACTCCGCGCCCTTTCCCCGCATCGAACTCCGCGCCCTTTCCCCGCATCGAACTCCGCGCCCTTTCCCCGCATCGAACTCCGCGCCCTTTCCCCGCATCGAACTCCGCGCCCTTTCCCCGCATCGAACTCCGCGCCCTTTCCCCGCATCGAACTCCGCGCCCTTTCCCCGCATCGAACTCCGCGCCCTTTCCCGCATCGAACTCCGCGCCCTTTCCCGCATCGAACTCCGCGCCCTTTCCCCGCATCGAACTCCGCGCCCTTTCCCCGCATCGAACTCCGCGCCCTTTCCCCGCATCGAACTCCGCGCCCTTTCCCCGCATCGAACTCCGCGCCCTTTCCCCGCATCGAACTCCGCGCCCTTTCCCGCATCGAACTCCGCGCCCTTTCCCCGCATCGAACTCCGCGCCCTTTCCCCGCATCGAACTCCGCGCCCTTTCCCCGCATCGAACTCCGCGCCCTTTCCCCGCATCGAACTCCGCGCCCTTTCCCCGCATCGAACTCCGCGCCCTTTCCCCGCATCGAACTCCGCGCCCTTTCCCCGCATCGAACTCCGCGCCCTTTCCCCGCATCGAACTCCGCGCCCTTTCCCGCATCGAACTCCGCGCCCTTTCCCCGCATCGAACTCCGCGCCCTTTCCCCGCATCGAACTCCGCGCCCTTTCCCCGCATCGAACTCCGCGCCCTTTCCCCGCATCGAACTCCGCGCCCTTTCCCCGCATCGAACTCCGCGCCCTTTCCCCGCATCGAACTCCGCGCCCTTTCCCCGCATCGAACTCCGCGCCCTTTCCCCGCATCGAACTCCGCGCCCTTTCCCCGCATCGAACTCCGCGCCCTTTCCCGCATCGAACTCCGCGCCCTTTCCCCGCATCGAACTCCGCGCCCTTTCCCCGCATCGAACTCCGCGCCCTTTCCCGCATCGAACTCCGCGCCCTTTCCCCGCATCGAACTCCGCGCCCTTTCCCCGCATCGAACTCCGCGCCCTTTCCCCGCATCGAACTCCGCGCCCTTTCCCCGCATCGAACTCCGCGCCCTTTCCCGCATCGAACTCCGCGCCCTTTCCCCGCATCGAACTCCGCGCCCTTTCCCGCATCGAACTCCGCGCCCTTTCCCGCATCGAACTCCGCGCCCTTTCCCCGCATCGAACTCCGCGCCCGCTTTCCCCGCATCGAACTCCGCGCCCTTTCCCCGCATCGAACTCCGCGCCCTTTCCCCGCATCGAACTCCGCGCCCTTTCCCCGCATCGAACTCCGCGCCCTTTCCCGCATCGAACTCCGCGCCCTTTCCCCGCATCGAACTCCGCGCCTTTCCCCGCATCGAACTCCGCGCCCTTTCCCCGCATCGAACTCCGCGCCCTTTCCCCGCATCGAACTCCGCGCCCTTTCCCCGCATCGAACTCCGCGCCCTTTCCCGCATCGAACTCCGCGCCCTTTCCCCGCATCGAACTCCGCGCCCTTTCCCCGCATCGAACTCCGCGCCCTTTCCCCGCATCGAACTCCGCGCCCTTTCCCCGCATCGAACTCCGCGCCCTTTCCCCGCATCGAACTCCGCGCCCTTTCCCCGCATCGAACTCCGCGCCCTTTCCCCGCATCGAACTCCGCGCCCTTTCCCCGCATCGAACTCCGCGCCCTTTCCCGCGTCGAACTCCGCGCCCTTTCCCCGCATCGAACTCCGCGCCCTTTCCCCGCATCGAACTCCGCGCCCTTTCCCCGCATCGAACTCCGCGCCCTTTCCCGCATCGAACTCCGCGCCCTTTCCCGCATCGAACTCCGCGCCCTTTCCCGCATCGAACTCCGCGCCCTTTCCCCGCATCGAACTCCGCGCCCTTTCCCCGCATCGAACTCCGCGCCCTTTCCCCGCATCGAACTCCGCGCCCTTTCCCCGCATCGAACTCCGCGCCCTTTCCCCGCATCGAACTCCGCCCCCTTTCCCGCATCGAACTCCGCGCCCTTTCCCCGCATCGAACTCCGCGCCCGTTCCCCGCATCGGACTCCGCGCCCTTTCGCCGCATCGAACGCCGCGCCCTTTCCCCGCATCGAACTCCGCGCCCTTTCCCCGCATCGAACTCCGCGCCCTTTCCCCGCATCGAACTCCGCGCCCTTTCCCCGCATCGAACTCCGCGCCCTTTCCCCGCATCGCTCTCCGCGCCCTTTCCCCGCATCGAACTCCGCGCCCTTTCCCCGCATCGAACTCCGCGCCCTTTCCCCGCACCGAACTCCGCGCGCCCTTTCCCCGCATCGAACTCCGCGCCCTTTCCCCGCATCGAACTCCGCGCCCTTTCCCCGCATCGAACTCCGCGCCCTTTCCTCGCATCGAACTCCGCGCCCTTTCCTCGCATCGAACTCCGCGCCCTTTCCCCGCATCGAACTCCGCGCCCTTTCCCCGCATCGAACTCCGCGCCCTTTCCCCGCATCGAACTCCGCGCCCTTTCCCCGCATCGAACTCCGCGCCCTTTCCCCGCATCGAACTCCGCGCCCTTTCCCCGCATCGAACTCCGCGCCCTTTCCCCGCATCGAACTCCGCGCGCTTTCCCGCATCGAACTCCGCGCCCTTTCCCCGCATCGAACTCCGCGCCCTTTCCCGCATCGAACTCCGCGCCCTTTCCCCGCATCGAACTCCGCGCCCTTTCCCCGCATCGAACTCCGCGCCCTTTCCCCGCATCGAACTCCGCGCCCTTTCCCCGCATCGAACTCCGCGCCCTTTCCCCGCATCGAACTCCGCGCCCTTTCCCCGCATCGAACTCCGCGCCCTTTCCCCGCATCGAACTCCGCGCCCTTTCCCCGCATCGAACTCCGCGCCCTTTCCCGCATCGAACTCCGCGCCCTTTCCCCGCATCGAACTCCGCGCCCTTTCCCCGCATCGAACTCCGCGCCCTTTCCCGCATCGAACTCCGCGCCCCTTTCCCCGCATCGAACTCCGCGCCCTTTCCCCGCATCGAACTCCGCGCCCTTTCCCCGCATCGAACTCCGCGCCCTTTCCCCGCATCGAACTCCGCGCCCTTTCCCCGCATCGAACTCCGCGCCCTTTCCCCGCATCGAACTCCGCGCCCTTTCCCCGCATCGAACTCCGCGCCCTTTCCCCGCATCGAACTCCGCGCCCTTTCCCCGCATCGAACTCCGCGCCCTTTCCCCGCATCGAACTCCGCGCCCTTTCCCCGCATCGAACTCCGCGCCCTTTCCCCGCATCGAACCCCGCGCCCTTTCCCCGCATCGAACTCCGCGCCCTTTCCCCGCATCGAACTCCGCGCCCTTTCCCCGCATCGAACTCCGCGCCCTTTCCCCGCATCGAACTCCGCGCCCTTTCCCCGCATCGAACTCCGCGCCCTTTCCCCGCATCGAACTCCGCGCCCTTTCCCCGCATCGAACTCCGCGCCCTTTCCCCGCATCGAACTCCGCGCCCTTTCCCCGCATCGAACTCCGCGCCCTTTCCCCGCATCGAACTCCGCGCCCTTTCCCCGCATCGAACTCCGCGCCCTTTCCCCGCATCGAACTCCGCGCCCTTTCCCCGCATCGAACTCCGCGCCCTTTCCCCGCATCGAACTCCGCGCCCTTTCCCGGCATCGAACTCCGCGCTCTTTCCCGCATTGAACTCCGCGCCCTTTCCCCGCATCGAACCCCGCGCCCCTTCCCCGCATCGAACTCCGCGCCCTTTCCCCGCATCGAACTCCGCGCCCTTTCCCCGCATCGAACTCCGCGCCCTTTCCCCGCATCGAACTCCGCGCCCTTTCCCCGCATCGAACTCCGCGCCCTTTCCCCGCATCGAACTCCGCGCCCTTTCCCCGCATCGAACTCCGCGCCCCTTTCCCCGCATCGAACTCCGCGCCCTTTCCCCGCATCGAACTCCGCGCCCTTTCCCCGCATCGAACTCCGCGCCCTTTCCCGCATCGAACTCCGCGCCCTTTCCCCGCATCGAACTCCGCGCCCTTTCCCCGCATCGAACTCCGCGCCCTTTCCCCGCATCGAACTCCGCGCCCTTTCCCCGCATCGAACTCCGCGCCCCTTTCCCCGCATCGAACTCCGCGCCGTTTCCCCGCTTCGAACTCCGCGCACTTTCCCCGCATCGGACTCCGCGCCCTTTCCCCGCACCGAACTCCGCGCCCTTTCCCCGCATCGAACTCCGCGCCCTTTCCCCGCATCGAACTCCGCGCCCTTTCCCGCATCGAACTCCGCGCCCTTTCCCCGCATCGAACTCCGCGCCCTTTCCCCGCATCGAACTCCGCGCCCTTTCCCCGCATCGAACTCCGCGCCCTTTCCCCGCATCGAACTCCGCGCCCTTTCCCCGCATCGAACTCCGCGCCCTTTCCCCGCATCGAACTCCGCGCCCTTTCCCCGCATCGAACTCCGCGCCCTTTCCCCGCATCGAACTCCGCGCCCTTTCCCCGCATCGAACTCCGCGCCCTTTCCCGCATCGAACTCCGCGCCCTTTCCCCGCATCGAACTCCGCGCCCTTTCCCCGCATCGAACTCCGCGCCCTTTCCCCGCATCGAACTCCGCGCCCTTTCCCCGCATCGAACTCCGCGCCCTTTCCCCGCATCGAACTCCGCGCCCTTTCCCCGCATCGAACTCCGCGCCCTTTCCCCGCATCGAACTCCGCGCCCTTTCCCCGCATCGAACTCCGCGCCCTTTCCCCGCATCGAACTCCGCGCCCTTTCCCCGCATCGAACTCCGCGCCCTTTCCCGCATCGAACTCCGCGCCCTTTCCCCGCATCGAACTCCGCGCCCTTTCCCCGCATCGAACTCCGCGCCCTTTCCCCGCATCGAACTCCGCGCCCTTTCCCCGCATCGAACTCCGCGCCCTTTCCCCGCATCGAACTCCGCGCCCTTTCCCCGCATCGAACTCCGCGCCCTTTCCCGCATCGAACTCCGCGCCCTTTCCCCGCATCGAACTCCGCGCCCTTTCCCCGCATCGAACTCCGCGCCCTTTCCCCGCATCGAACTCCGCGCCCTTTCCCCGCATCGAACTCCGCGCCCTTTCCCGCATGGACCTCCGCGCCCTTTCCCCGCATCGAACTCCGCGCCCTTTCCCCGCATCGAACTCCGCGCCCTTTCCCCGCATCGAACTCCGCGCCCTTTCCCCGCATCGAACTCCGCGCCCTTTCCCCGCATCGAACTCCGCGCCCTTTCCCCGCATCGTACTCCGCGCCCTTTCCCCGCATCGAACTCCGCGCCCTTTCCCGCATCGAACTCCGCGCCCTTTCCCCGCATCGAACTCCGCGCCCTTTCCCGCATCGAACTCCGCGCCCTTTCCCCGCATCGAACTCCGCGCCCTTTCCCCGCATCGAACTCCGCGCCCTTTCCCGCATCGAACTCCGCGCCCTTTCCCGCATCGAACTCCGCGCCCTTTCCCCGCATCGAACTCCGCGCCCTTTCCCCGCATCGAACTCCGCGCCCTTTCCCCGCATCGTACTCCGCGCCCTTTCCCCGCATCGAACTCCGCGCCCCTTTCCCCGCATCGAACTCCGCGCCCTTTCCCCGCATCGAACTCCGCGCCCTTTCCCCGCATCGAACTCCGCGCCCTTTCCCCGCATCGAACTCCGCGCCCTTTCCCCGCATCGAACTCCGCGCGCCCTTTCCCCGCATCGAACTCCGCGCCCTTTCCCCGCATCGAACTCCGCGCCCTTTCCCCGCATCGAACTCCGCGCCCTTTCCCGCATCGAACTCCGCGCCCTTTCCCGCATCGAACTCCGCGCCCTTTCCCCGCATCGAACTCCGCGCCCTTTCCCCGCATCGAACTCCGCGCCCTTTCCTCGCATCGAACTCCGCGCCCTTTCCTCGCATCGAACTCCGCGCCCTTTCCTCGCATCGAACTCCGCGCCCTTTCCTCGCATCGAACTCCGCGCCCTTTCCTCGCATCGAACTCCGCGCCCTTTCCTCGCATCGAACTCCGCGCCCTTTCCTCGCATCGAACTCCGCGCCCTTTCCTCGCATCGAACTCCGCGCCCTTTCCTCGCATCGAACTCCCGCGCCCTTTCCTCGCATCGAACTCCGCGCCCTTTCCTCGCATCGAACTCCGCGCCCTTTCCTGCGCATCGAACTCCGCGCCCTTTCCTCGCATCGAACTCCGCGCCCTTTCCTCGCATCGAACTCCGCGCCCTTTCCTCGCATCGAACTCCGCGCCCTTTCCTCGCATCGAACTCCCGCGCCCTTTCCTCGCATCGAACTCCGCGCCCTTTCCTCGCATCGAACTCCCGCGCCCTTTCCTCGCATCGAACTCCCGCGCCCTTTCCTCGCATCGAACTCCGCGCCCTTTCCTCGCATCGAACTCCGCGCCCTTTCCTCGCATCGAACTCCGCGCCCTTTCCTCGCATCGAACTCCGCGCCCTTTCCTCGCATCGAACTCCGCGCCCTTTCCCCGCATCGAACTCCGCGCCCTTTCCTCGCATCGAACTCCGCGCCCTTTCCCGCATCGAACTCCGCGCCCTTTCCCCGCATCGAACTCCGCGCCCTTTCCCCGCATCGAACTCCGCGCCCTTTCCCCGCATCGAACTCCGCGCCCTTTCCCCGCATCGAACTCCGCGCCCTTTCCCCGCATCGAACTCCGCGCCCTTTCCCCGCATCGAACTCCGCGCCCTTTCCCCGCATCGACACCCCCGCCCTTTGCCCGCATCGAACTCCGCGCCCTTTCCCCGCATCGAACTCCGCGCCCTTTCCCCGCATCGAACTCCGCGCCCTTTCCCCGCATCGAACTCCGCGCCCTTTCCCCGCATCGAACTCCGCGCCCTTTCCCCGCATCGAACTCCGCGCCCTTTCCCCGCATCGAACTCCGCGCCCTTTCCCCGCATCGAACTCCGCGCCCTTTCCCCGCATCGAACTCCGCGCCCCTCCCCCGCATCGAACTCCGCGCCCTTTCCCCGCATCGAACTCCGCGCCCTTTCCCCGCATCGAACTCCGCGCCCTTTCCCCGCATCGAACTCCGCGCCCTTTCCCCGCATCGAACTCCGCGCCCTTTCCCCGCATCGAACTCCGCGCCCTTTCCCCGCATCGAACTCCGCGCCCTTTCCCCGCATCGAACTCCGCGCCCTTTCCCCGCATCGAACTCCGCGCCCATTTCCCGCCACGAACTCCGCGCCCTTTCCCCGCATCGAACTCCGCGCCCTTCCTCCGCATCGAACGCGCCGCCCTTTCCCCCCATCGAACTCCCCGCCCTTTCCCCGCATCGCTCTCCGCCCCCTTTCCCCGCATCGCTCTCCGCGCCCTTTCCCGCATCGAACTCCGCGCCCTTTCCCGCATCGAACTCCGCGCCCTTTCCCCGCATCGAACTCCGCGCCCTTTCCCCGCATCGAACTCCGCGCCCTTTCCCCGCATCGAACTCCGCGCCCTTTCCCCGCATCGAACTCCGCGCCCTTTCCCCGCATCGAACTCCGCGCCCTTTCCCCGCATCGAACTCCGCCCCCTTTCCCCGCATCGAACTCCGCGCCCTTTCCCCGCATCGAACTCCGCGCCCTTTCCCCGCATCGAGCGCCGCGCCCTTTCCCCGCATCGAACTCCGCGCCCTTTCCCCGCATCGAACTCCGCGCCCTTTCCCGCATCGAACTCCGCGCCCTTTCCCGCATCGAACTCCGCGCCCTTTCCCCGCATCGAACTCCGCGCCCTTTCCCCGCATCGAACTCCGCGCCCTTTCCCCGCATCGAACTCCGCGCCCTTTCCGCGCATCGAACTCCGCGCCCTTTCCGCGCATCGAACTCCGCGCCCTTTCCCCGCATCGAACGCCGCGCCCGTTCCCCGCATCGGACTCCGCGCCCGTTCCCCGCATCGAACTCCGCGCCCTTTCCCGCATCGAACTCCGCGCCCTTTCCCCGCATCGAACTCCGCGCCCTTTCCCGCATCGAACTCCGCGCCCTTTCCCGCATCGAACTCCGCGCCCTTTCCCCGCATCGAACTCCGCGCCCTTTCCCCGCATCGAACTCCGCGCCCTTTCCCCGCATCGAACTCCGCGCCCTTTCCCCGCATCGAACTCCGCGCCCTTTCCCCGCATCGAACTCCCGCGCCCTTTCCCCGCATCGAACTCCGCGCCCTTTCCCCGCATCGAACTCCGCGCCCTTTCCCCGCATCGAACTCCGCGCCCTTTCCCCGCATCGAACTCCGCGCCCTTTCCCGCATCGAACTCCGCGCCCTTTCCCGCATCGAACTCCGCGCCCTTTCCTCGCATCGAACTCCGCGCCCTTTCCTCGCATCGAACTCCGCGCCCTTTCCTGCGCATCGAACTCCGCGCCCTTTCCTCGCATCGAACTCCGCGCCCTTTCCTGCGCATCGAACTCCCGCGCCCTTTCCTCGCATCGAACTCCCGCGCCCTTTCCTGCGCATCGAACTCCGCGCCCTTTCCTCGCATCGAACTCCGCGCCCTTTCCTCGCATCGAACTCCGCGCCCTTTCCTCGCATCGAACTCCGCGCCCTTTCCCGCATCGAACTCCGCGCCCTTTCCCCGCATCGAACTCCGCGCCCTTTGCCCCCATGGGACTCCGGGGCCTTTCCCCGCATCGAACTGCGCGCCCTTTCCCCGGATCGAACTCCCGCGCCCGCTTTCCCCGCATCGAACTCCGCGCCCTTTCCCCGCATCGAACTCCGCGCCCTTTCCCCGCATCGAACTCCGCGCCCTTTCCCCGCATCGAACTCCGCGCCCTTTCCCCGCATCGAACTCCGCGCCCTTTCCCCGCATCGAACTCCGCGCCCTTTCCCCGCATCGAACTCCGCGCCCTTTCCCCGCATCGAACTCCGCGCCCTTTCCCCGCATCGAACTCCGCGCCCTTTCCCCGCATCGAACTCCGCGCCCTTTCCCGCATCGAACTCCGCGCCCTTTCCCCGCATCGAACTCCGCGCCCTTTCCCCGCATCGAACTCCGCGCCCTTTCCCCGCATCGAACTCCGCGCCCTTTCCTCGCATCGAACTCCGCGCCCTTTCCTCGCATCGAACTCCGCGCCCTTTCCTCGCATCGAACTCCGCGCCCTTTCCTCGCATCGAACTCCGCGCCCTTTCCTCGCATCGAACTCCGCGCCCTTTCCTGCGCATCGAACTCCGCGCCCTTTCCTCGCATCGAACTCCGCGCCCTTTCCTCGCATCGAACTCCGCGCCCTTTCCTCGCATCGAACTCCGCGCCCTTTCCTCGCATCGAACTCCGCGCCCTTTCCTCGCATCGAACTCCGCGCCCTTTCCTCGCATCGAACTCCGCGCCCTTTCCTCGCATCGAACTCCGCGCCCTTTCCCCGCATCGAACTCCGCGCCCTTTCCCCGCATCGAACTCCGCGCCCTTTCCTCGCATCGAACTCCGCGCCCTTTCCCCGCATCGAACTCCGCGCCCTTTCCCCGCATCGAACTCCGCGCCCTTTCCCCGCATCGAACTCCGCGCCCCTGCCCCGCATCGAACTCCGCGCCCTTTCCCGCATCGAACTCCGCGCCCTTTCCCCGCATCGAACTCCGCGCCCTTTCCCCGCATCGAACTCCGCGCGCCCTTTCCCCGCATCGAACTCCGCGCCCTTTCCCCGCATCGAACTCCGCGCCCTTTCCCCGCATCGAACTCCGCGCCCTTTCCCCGCATCGAACTCCGCGCCCTTTCCCCGCATCGAACTCCGCGCCCTTTCCCCGCATCGAACTCCGCGCCCTTTCCCCGCATCGAACTCCGCGCCCCTTTCCCCGCATCGAACTCCGCGCCCTTTCCCCGCATCGAACTCCGCGCCCTTTCCCCGCATCGAACTCCGCGCCCTTTCCCCGCATCGAACTCCGCGCCCTTTCCCCGCATCGAACTCCGCGCCCTTTCCCCGCATCGAACTCCGCGCCCTTTCCCCGCATCGAACTCCGCGCCCTTTCCCCGCATCGAACTCCGCGCCCTTTCCCCGCATCGCTCTCCGCGCCCTTTCCCCGCATCGCTCTCCGCGCCCTTTCCCCGCATCGAACTCCGCGCCCTTTCCCCGCATCGAACTCCGCGCCCTTTCCCCGCATCGAACTCCGCGCCCTTTCCCCGCATCGAACTCCGCGCCCTTTCCCCGCATCGAACTCCGCGCCCTTTCCCCGCATCGAACTCCGCGCCCTTTCCCCGCATCGCTCTCCGCGCCCTTTCCCCGCATCGCTCTCCGCGCCCTTTCCCCGCATCGAACTCCGCGCCCTTTCCCCGCATCGAACTCCGCGCCCTTTCCCCGCATCGAACTCCGCGCCCTTTCCCCGCATCGAACTCCGCGCCCTTTCCCCGCATCGAACTCCGCGCCCTTTCCCCGCATCGAACTCCGCGCCCTTTCCCCGCATCGCTCTCCGCGCCCTTTCCCCGCATCGCTCTCCGCGCCCTTTCCCCGCATCGCTCTCCGCGCCCTTTCCCCGCATCGCTCTCCGCGCCCTTTCCCCGCATCGCTCTCCGCGCCCTTTCCCCGCATCGCTCTCCGCGCCCTTTCCCCGCATCGCTCTCCGCGCCCTTTCCCCGCATCGCTCTCCGCGCCCTTTCCCCGCATCGCTCTCCGCGCCCTTTCACGCATCCCTCTCCGCGCCCTTTCCCCGCATCGCTCTCCGCGCCCTTTCCCCGCATCGCTCTCCGCGCCCTTTCCCCGCATCGCTCTCCGCGCCCTTTCCCCGCATCGCTCTCCGCGCCCTTTCCCCGCATCGCTCTCCGCGCCCTTTCCCCGCATCGCTCTCCGCGCCCTTTCCCCGCATCGCTCTCCGCGCCCTTTCCCCGCATCGCTCTCCGCGCCCTTTCCCCGCATCGCTCTCCGCGCCCTTTCCCCGCATCGCTCTCCGCGCCCTTTCCCCGCATCGCTCTCCGCGCCCTTTCCCCGCATCGCTCTCCGCGCCCTTTCCCCGCATCGCTCTCCGCGCCCTTTCCCCGCATCGCTCTCCGCGCCCTTTCCCCGCATCGCTCTCCGCGCCCTTTCATTGTCCCGTGCTTTATAGATCACGGAGTTCCGAGTGGAGCCATGGCGAAGCCGATGTCATTGTCCATCCCGATTGGACCGGGCCTTCATGTCGTCCGCCTTTCTGGGTGGGGTTGCGGCCAGACACCGGAAAGGCCCGCCCACGCCGTGTGGTCTGGGTTTGGGAAGGTGGATGTCTGTGCAGCTACTGTAACGATTGGATTCTGCCTCAGAAAACCAGTCTCTGGGTAGGCGCTTGTCACGCTGTGGCCAGCGAAACGAGGGTAGCAAGCGAGAGGAAAGCACCGTGGTTCAAATAAAAGTGGAAAAAGGATTTATAATTCTAACTAAAAGCCCATCGGAACTCACTCCCTCGTCTACCCACTACACACAAGGAAGGGATCTATCTGCATGTATACTAATGGAATAACTGACTTGGGACACCTGTATGTTGTTTGCATACGGTTCCGAGAACAATAACACTACACTTCTCCCTTTTGCGAGACTCGACCCGAGTCGCTAACATTCGTGTGGTATGCAGGTAAAGGTTCCCCAAGTGCATTTTACCTACGGATCCCTGAGTGCGACATTTTGAATGCATGTCCCAAAAATAAATGACCTCGTGCATTGCGTAACTAAACTAAGACTCATTCGGACAACTTAACTACATTGTCGGAACTAAAACAGGTGGGTCAGAACGATATACATTTTTAATATTTACATTACCCATGGCCCAAGACCTGTGACTTGAGGAGAGCACACAAAGGCAACATTCGGGGATGAGTGCAGCAGCAGGAAACCGATGATCAGGGCTCTTAATGGTCCTTTGTTGGTTTTTATTATTTTTCCTGGCTGCTGGAGGCAACTCGCCCTAACACGGCAGGCCACACGCCGTTTCACAGTCCATTTGAACTGGCCTTTATACACCAAGGAGATATCCGGGCTGCCCAATGCAGTCCCCGGTAACATGGCTACCTGCAGGGCAGTCCAAGCAACACTTTCACAAAGATGGTCCTGGCACACATGGTAAGGTTGGGTGATATGGCAATGCAAATAAAGGCATGGGGAAGTATGGCAAATGGAGTCAAGGCAAAGGCAGAAAAAGAGAGGCATGGCAAATGCAGACCAGGTAAGGTGCGATGCAACAGGTCGGCACATGAAGTTGGCCGGTCCGAAGACTGGCTCGGTCCTACCCTACGGTCTCCCCCCAACCTATCGCCTTTGCCTGTCCTTGTCCATGCCCACCCTCATTAGCTTGTAACAACAAAAACAAGTGGTGCCAGGCACAACAAATCCTGCCCATTTAAGGCATAAAGTTATTTTGGGGATCAAATTTAAATTTGATACATCCTTAACCTGAATGCTGATTATAAGGAATATTTTAGTCTTGGTTTGAAGACAATTAAACCATTTTTGATGAAGCTATGAGCGAAAAACGATTTTGACGTTTTCGTGACCTGACCTTGACCTTTGACCGAATTGGACCCAAAAGTTAATGGGGCCGTCCGAGGTTCATTACCCACCTGTAGATACAATTTGACAGTGTTTGAGCCAGCCGTTTTCCCGTAAAGTTGTATTTTCATAACAATGTTTTAGTTTTAATGGAAAATTTGTAATTTTGACCGATGACCATGACCCCCAAAACTTCGGACCCTACTGATCTTCACAAATATGCATTTTTCACTATAGGAATGGGTAGGATTTATAAGTGACAAATAGAATAAGGTTCACTATCAGCTTGGTTTGAAGTAAATCAGATCATTTTTGACGAAGTTATGAGCGAAAAACGATTTTGATTGATATATATATATATATATATATATATATATATATATATATATATATATATATATATATATATATATATATATATATATATATATATATATATTTTTTTTTTTTTTTTGTGACCTTGACCTTTGATCCAATTGGAGCCAAAAGTTAATGGGGTCGTCCAAGGTTCATTGCCCACCTGTGGATTAAATTTGATAGTGGTTGCTGAAGCCGTTTTGCTATATAGTTGCAGACAGACAGACAAACAAACAAGCAGTCATAGACTGGTACTAACGAAATCGTCAACTTGACCTCTGACCTTGTCTAATAAAAGGTAGCGAAGCAAACCAGAAGTTTCTACGATGATTCTGTACCAAACCATCAAAAATCGAATGTTTGACCTCACTGTGACCTTGACCGATTTTGACCAAAATGTAATCAGCGCTAGCCATCACCCTCATGAATCACGTGGTGTAATTTGACATGGGTAGCTTCTTCCATTCTCGAGTTACCGCGGATTAACATAACATAAAGGTCACACTCTTGCCCCCCCCAACTCGAAAGGACACTGGGGCGAGCGTGATGACAGTACGCATTCGCAAAACCTTTACGTGACTCAACGATGCGTCTGCTCGAGCGCGCTGCGCCACGTGACGAGCCGTGACGCGGCTGGTGAAATATTTTTATACAATCTTAAAACGTCTCCAAAACATCCGATTTTTAGCAGAATTTTGACAACCGAGTGTTAAGCGTCCTAAGCGATCGCAAAAACCGAAGACAAAATTAAAATTGAAGTTAAAACGAACTCGTAACGTCGACCAAAGCAAAAATACTCCATTTCTCCACAGAAATTGACAATTATTTAATATTATTTTATCAAAGTCATAAAACCGTAATATTCGGCCACCCACAAACAATCTTAACACCATCCGACGGCTTAGCAGGTCAGGTATGCGACAATAAGCTTTATTGGGATGAAAAATGACTTTTAAACACGATCTTTATCGAAAACACAACGCCGCCTACAACTTGGCAAGGCTTTCTGCGCCATGGGTGCTATCACTGAAATTTTTAAAACAGCTGTAACTCGACCAATTGACGCACAAATTCCGCCAAACTTACCTCGATTTTCCAAACTCGCGCTCCGTCAACAATACCTGTGGTAACTTTTCTCAAGTTATCATGTTTGACCTTTGACCGATTTTGACCAAAATCTAATCGGCGCGTGCCATCACATGGTGTAATTTGACATTGGTAGCTTCTTCCGTTCTCGAGTTGTCGTGTCTCACACACACACCACAGCACACCACAGCACAGCACAGCACAGCACAGCACAGCACAGCACACGCACACGCACACGCACACGACGGAAATCAATATACTTATGAAATCTTTAGATTTCGTAAGTAACAAGCCGGTCGGCGGACATGGGCAGTTGACTACCCAATAGAACTTGACGCGATGGGCCCGTTCGATGGGGAATGACCTGAGGATTAAGCACAAGAAAATTCATGATTCTAGCTTCAAGGGTTAATGCTGCAGATTGTTTTTTTTTTCGTTAAAATACCCCCACATTTAAAGGTTTTTCGGCCGTTGCTTGGCAACGGAGGGGTCCATAGCAACGGTTCTCACACATGACTAGGACATACCATGAATCTACCATACCAGTTTCATGTATATTTGACTCATAGTCTGAGATATAACGAACTTCGTTTTTTTTTTATTGTTTTTGACCAGGGTTCATTCAAAGTCTATCTTCTCCAACAGTTTTCATAGGATCCGGCTGAAATTTTTTGACAATATGGCTGAATGTACTGCCCAGTCGGTTGTGGCCAGAATTTTGATTTTTCCAAAATTTTTTTTTTTTTTTAATGATTTTTCAAAAATTTCAAAGTCCCGTTGCTTGGCAACCAGTATCTACGTGGCACAATGTCATAAACTGGTCCTACCACCCAAATTTCATCAAAATCGAACAACTGCATGGGGGTCAAAAACCCCTGACAAACACACACATGGACAGATTGACACCACGACCAACAAATAAGGGGAGATCAAAAAAACAATTTTTTTAACTAACAAACGACGAAATTTAGACTTTTATTTATTTTAATTGAAAAAAAATATATATTTATGTGTCCCTGACCCCATTATTGTCTTTGTTTGGCTAACCTGTCCTGACTGTCTGTTCCCAATCCCTAAGATCCCTTTTGAGAGGATTAAGGAAGAGACAAGTGAATCTGTCTCGAGGCCCAATGCAGCCTCCGAATAGCTCCTACATGTTTCAGAAATTTCCAAGGCGAGTCCAGCGGCCCAGGAACAGTGAAGGGATGGATGGTGTGAAGGGGTACAGTGGTACACGTTGCCGATCTATCCTTGCATTTATTAAACTTTAATCTATCCCCGGGGCTTTTCAACACGCCTGTTTCTTTAAACTATCAGTTCTGGCAACCACGATTCCCGTCGCCTGTGTTGGTGTTCATTATTAATTTGGGCCCGGCCCTCAAATTTTCTCCCGTGCTCTTGCACAATTTCGTGGCTGGGCAGCGTGGCTCAATTGGCATGGCTACCCACCTGCCGAACTCGAACTTCGGCACCCCTGGGTCGCTGAGGCTGTCTCTGAACCTACCTACTCCGGATGAACGTGGGGAATGCCCTTCCTGGCATTTCCCCGTCGATGCCCACATGGTATTTTGGCGCTCCGGGTCCCTTTCCCGTGGGTACCAGTGCCCATTACACTAACTTGGTTGCTTGAACCCATGGCCTACTCTGGCCGACTACTTCGGTGCCTGGGGTGCCTTCAACTTAGTACGCATATTTCACCAGCCACGCTCCCAGCCTGTCAATAGTCTCCTGCACCCAACAAAAGGTTTCGTGCTTTCGTTCAACGCCAACAACAAAACGACATCCTGTTGGTTGATTTAACTAACCCACTAACTATTATTACACTAAAGGCCCTGTCAAACTTTGACGATTTAGCCAGCCTATGCCTGACGTATGCAAAATTTGGCTAAAACGCTGGCACGCATCAAATACGTTATGGGTAAGTCTGTATACGTTAAAAGCACGCTGGCATACGTCGTAGTACGCCGAGGTGTGAGAGAGATTTTCCATGCTTGAAATTTTTCGACGTATGACTCACACATTCCGCATAATGCTGGCCATAAGTTGGAGGCACGTTACATGATCATTGACACGCGTCGACACGCGTTACTTGTAAGTTTCTCATAAGTCGAAACTCGTCAAGGTAATGTTTAGCATTCCCGAAACTTATTTCTAACCGATGAGTAACGTGTTGTAGGCACGTTACGCGATCATTGACACACGTCCACACACACGTTACTCACAAGTCAAAACACATCAAGGTAATGGCTGGCGTCAGTGTTCCAGACTCCCTGTTTTTTTTTTTTTTTTTTTTTTTTTTTTTTTTTTTTTTTTTCTTCGGTATGACTGATGTTGACACTGATTTCCAGTGCGGTTATAATATAATTAATAGGCTGCTGCTGAACGATTTAAATCGTAACCGCACTAGATCGAATCGAAGTGTCAACATCACTGTCATGCCGAAGAAAAAAGAAAAATATAGGGAGTCTGGAACACTGACGCTAACCATTACCTCGACGTGTTTCGACTTATGAGTAACGTGTGTCAACGATCGCGTAGCGTGCCAACAACTTATGCCAGCATATCGTCGACCGAGAATTAACAGGGTCTATCTGACATTTCATTCAAATTTAGAAGTCCATGTGGAAGGGCAACAGAGGAAACTACGATTATTTTATGTTACCTTCATATGTACCTGTTATGGAGCACACGATATGAGATTACGGCAATTCCACTTTGAATTTTTGATTTCATTTTTCTCAAACTTTAAAAAAGTGTAGTTGGACCCTGTTAATTCTCAGTCGACGATATGCGGAACGTGTGTAGTACGTCAATTTTCAACATGCTGAAAATTTCTCGATGTATTCCAGAAAACTATGATGTATGCCAGCGTGCTCTTAACGTATACAAAACTTACCCATAACGTATTCGACATGTTCCATGCTTGAAATTTGCCAGCTTGGTTCGGCAAATTTTTCATACGCTGGCTAAAACGTCAAGGTGTGACAGCGGTTTCACACTTCGAGGTCTGGTGTGGTTATGATTTGAATCATCGAGCCGCAGCCGATGAATAGCCGACGCCACGTGATCGGTGATACACTGCCGCGCTATGCATAAGTTAGACTATCGTTGGGCATCGGTTGTGTACGCCGACAACACGCTCATCATTGCGTTGGTACAAGTTATCTATATGTGATTAAAACGTTCTGTGTACGTAACTAATACGTTATGCATACGTCCAACACGTTATTATATTCCCAAATCTTAAAAAAAACATCAATAGTTCAGCGTACGCTAGTGTTTTATATCCATTTTGAGACCTTGCCATATGCTGATAAACCGTCAAGGTGTGACAGCCCCTTAACCCAGTGTTCCCTTGGGTGGGATTCACTCCTCTCCCCCCCACCCCCCCCCCCCCAATCATTCGTTCGCACCATGCATTTCACACTCGGGCCCGCTGACCCACGTTCACTCATGTTTCTTTCTTCTTGGTTTTATTTTTGACATCACACTGACGCTCCACGAGCTACATTCCCATAACTAGCTCGTGTCCCCCGTCAACCCTTATTCAAATGCACGTTCCATTTAACTCTACGTTGCTAATCTACGTCCCCACTACACGTTCCATGTCTGTCTATGTCTTCAATCCAGTCTAAATTCTATACTAAATTCCCCCTAACTGATGTTACTGGGCCCCATGGAGGACTGCTCATGCCCCCATGAGGCCGGTCTAACTCATGCTAAACCCTTCCCCGAACTCGGTGGTTTTCAAACTTTTTTTTAGTGGCGATCCAATTTCAGAACCTCTCTGCATCGCGCGACGCAAAAGATTCAAAACCTAATTCATAATATTTGAGATAAGATTTCATATGACACAAGAATATTTACTGTTTACTTTATTCACAATTGTCATGTTTTCATGGACGAATAAGCGGAGAATAGCCGACAATATCCAAATAGTACAGTTGAATGTTTCAGAAGTTTAGTCCGAATGACATTTAGATATATCAGTGAGAAGGATGAGCCTGTTTTTCAGAAACCAACTTCTCTATTCGTGGAGAAGTAGATGACAATGCCAGGGTCATATCATGCTCCATTTCTTGGTGATTTCTGGACTTTGTTTTAATCACCACCATGGTGGAGAACGACTGCTCACAAAAGTATGATGAAGGATATGGCATGAGAACCCTACTGGCGTGCCGTGACAGGGTCGGGTTTGACGGGAGCATTTTGCACCAGAATGTCGACAACGAATTCGTCCACGCAAGAGCCTGCGCTCCTGAATCCTGCTGGAGCTGTACAAGGTCTTCCTGTGCTGTATCATCAGCAATCGAGTCCAGTGGAGCTGTGAAAGGGTCCCGAACCACAGAAAACGACTGCACATCCAACTCAGGGAAATAGTGCTCGAACTGTTCAATGAGCGACCGAAGGTGACGTGCTATCTCCCCAGAAAGACTGTCGAGCTCAGTATCATCGTACTGGCAGGTCGTTAGATGCTCCACCAGACGGGGGGGGGGGGGGGGGGATGGCTGAAGCGCTTAACAGCTGCTTTGTCTGCCAGTAATTTTAGAGTCGCTAGAAATCTGCTCATTTTGTCGTGAAAAATCATGAGGTTGGCGTCTTTGCCTTGGAGGGAGCGGTTGAGGACATTGAGACGTTCAAAGATGTCAACAAGATAGCACAGTTCTGACAGCCAAGAGTCTGACTCAAGCAACGCTACCCATGCCGTTTTCCCTTGTGTGCGTAGGAACGCCTTCAGTTCATCTTTGTGTGGGTAAACGCGCAGAAGGTTTCCTCGATTACCATCTGACTTGAGTGTAGAATAGTAAATTATTATGGTCGATGTCCATCTCCTGGCAGAATAGCCTGAACAACCTCGTGTTGAGGGTGCTCGATTTTATGCGATTCACCATTTTTACGACTTCTGAGAACACGCCCTGCATGGTTTCTGGCAAAGTACGCGAGGCAAGTGCTTCTCAGTGAATCATGCAGTGTACCATGGAGGTCTGAGGAGCCACCTCAAGCAATTTAGCCTTGAATCCAGAACACACTCCTAACATTGCTGGCGCACCGTCTGTTGTAGAACCGAGCAACTTTCCGAAGTCCAGATCATGGTCACGATAAAACTGCTCTACTTTCCCAAAAATTTCCTCGCCTTTGGTGGTGGCCTCCAATGGTTTGATGAGCAGAGTCTCATCGACAAAGTTATCAACCTTGATGAAGCGGACCCAGACGATGAGTTGCGCGTACGATGTGATATCGGTGGACTCGTCCAACTGTATGGCATGCCATGGCGATTCCTTGATTTTCTGTACGACCTGAGCCGTTACATCCAGACTCATATCTTCAATTCTGCGTTGGATGGTGTTGTCAGAGAGGGGTATAACTGCCAGTTTTTTTTCGCCGCTTCCTCCCCAACCATCAGAGATACCATGTCCTTTGCACATGGCATCATGAGTTCTTTCGCAATGGAGTGAGGCTTTTTTAGTCTTGGCAACATGAGCGACACTCGATACGAGGCCTCTGATGGCATGTACCCTCTCTGTCAAGACGCGTATTCTTGAGTGCAAGAAGTTTCCTCTCAAAGAACGCTCTTTCCTTATCCTGATAAGGCGCATGTTTTGTAGTCGAATGCCTCTGCAACATATTTTGTTTCATTGACTCCATAGAAAGCACTTCGAAACAAATCACACACTGAGGCCTCTGTGCCCCACCTTTATCCACCATGTAGTAAAATCCAAGGTCCAGAAATTTATTCTCGTAAGAACGTTCTCGAGATTTGCTGGTGGCTGGTGCTGCCATCACAAATAAGGTCTCGAGTCGTACGTGGAGACGTGAATAGTCGTTAATGATAGAGTCTGAGTTTGAGAGGCCGTGGATCAAACCACTAATTTCCCGGCAAAATGAACCGCCCTTCAGCGAGCCCGCGCATAGGCTGGATCCCATACTTTGAACGAACTGTTTATATTACATCCCGTAAAAGCTAACACCGATTGAAAATAGACAATTTTTTTTTCACTGCAAGCGGACGCCCGCGACCCCACGAAATTTGCTCGGCGACCCCACTTGGGGTCGCGCCCCCGGGTTTGACAAACCAAGCTCGTGCTCCTTTGCCCCCGCGAGGATGTTTGCTACATCCTGGCCAGGCATCGTCTACTCGTGGCAAGGCTCGGCGGGCCTTGCGTCTCCAGGGTGGCGGTTTTCAGTGCATTTGTCCCTTTTGTTTGGCCAATGCATGAGGCCATAACGTTGCCCCGTTAATTGCCTTGCATGCTTGCTTTCAGGCCATCCAACACGTGAATCACCATGCGCCACACACCTGCTCTTCGTGCTCTGAGATCCTCGCTGACTCCACTCGCACACGGCCTGCTCCGCGAGGCTTGCCACGCACATGGGCCCGGCCGTGTCGTCCCCGGGACTCGCTCCGTGCGTCCTGCGAACACCACTCATGGCACGCAGCACGTTGGGCCCTGTACACGTGCTCACATGGGGCCATACTCTTGCCAAATTTGCCTCCGTTTTAGCCGTCCGTGCTCTGGTCTTGTACCAGGTGCGGAACGTTTCTGCGCCGGATTCCCATCATGCAATCGTCCGCGCTTGAGCCGTTCGCAAAACAGAACGGACCTCGCACGCAGCGTCCCATCGAGCTGGCGCGGTTTCCAAAATAACCCGTCCGTTACACAACCCATGACTCCCGTCTGGGTCGGTCTGTGTCCCATTTCCTCACGTGCACTCGTACATGCCATGTCATTTGCATTACTCACACGTTTTGACACAATCATGCTGGGGGCTTGTGTTAGCCCACGAGAACCCGGGGCCTCTACCCCCCCCCCCCAAAGCTCGGCATGCGCTCTTTTGCACCATGCAACCGCTCTACCTCGTACAGTCTTACCGGACTCACCTCGTCATGGTCTGCCTCAATGGAACATATCGTCTCCTCTTGGTACTGTGGGAGCTTAACCTGACCCTCGCACTGGGTCTCAAAACATTCTACACGCTCAATCTCAACATCCCTTGCCATTTCTATTTGTGTCTGCTCCTCTTTTATTCTGTGCAATTCGTTCACCTACTTTAATTCCTGCATCTCCTTTATGATGCCCAATTCCTGGCTCTTTGTCTCTACCTGTCCGATTTTCACAGGTTTCTCTCCTGACTACCGCGGTTTTACTCGTCACCTCGACCTTGCCCGTCATCATCACGCTCCAAACAGCCTCCACACTCCTCAACTCGGTCATTTCTTCACGTACGTACGGATCTCACTTGCCATTTTCCGGTCCATGTTTTGCATTTCGCCCTTTAATTTTGCCAGCTCCGCCTTCATTTTTTCCTGGCCCGACTTCATTTGTGTTTGTACATTTATTCCCACGTTTTGCATATTCCCTTTCAGTGCTTGTGTATTCCCATCCATTCGATTGTGTATTCCCATCCATTCGGTTTTGTAAATCCCCCTTCAGTGCTTGCATATCCCCCTTCATTTGTGTTAGTATCTCCACCAACTGGTTCATGTCAACTGGCTTTGGTGAAGCCGATCTGCTTTCATTGGGTGTGGATCCGATAGGGATCGCTCGGTCCTCCGTGAGGGAAATTTGATGCAGGGGGGTGCCCAAGCATTGTTGCTGTTGCAGTTGCCCCCAATGTTACCTCTGGGTATGGATGCAGGGAAAGATCCCCCTCAAAGGTGTTGTCCTGAGCCATGGATTCTTCTAACCTCGTTTCAGAACCCACCTGAACCAGCTCGTCTTGGTCCGCCATGGTCCGTACCGATATTTACCTAAAATTTTAATCCTGCTCAATTTTTGGGGGAAAGGGGGGGGCGGTTGCTAAGCACACCCCTGGTCCGAATCCCTTTCCAGATACCAATTTGTTGTGGGTTTGAATCCCGTAAATTTTATGGGTCAATTCCACTCCTGATACCAAACTGTTGTGGGCCGGCAGGGTCGGGTGAGACGACCACTAGGTGGGGGAAACTACGTCGATTCCCACCAGACTCCCCGGACTTGTAGGCCGTCGCTCACGGATAATTCCGTGACACGGCGGGTCGCTAAACCGACCGTGGACGCCAATAACTCAACCGCTTGACCTAGGGTCCTCCTGGCTAGAATCAGGTTACCGAATTAACCACTGGGGAACCATGCCCCCGGTACTCCTTGTCCAAACCGCATCACTCGACCAACTACCGACTACCTTTCCGGATTGGATGCAGTCAAGCAGCACTGCCAAGGACGTACCGGCTAAAGAGAACGGATTGTTGGGAATAAAGACCCGTTTAAACTTCGATCTGAACCATACTGGACCAATGGAGGAAAAGACGAAGACGAGCTGGGAATATTTCTGCAACAATTATTTATTTACAATAAGTGAGAAAGAGAATGTGGCACAACAAAAGGTTTATTGGGGATGTAATGCAGGGAAAGATGAGAGGTGTGGGGTGCGACAATTTACAAAAGCAGACAAAGTGCAGACTTGACACGAGATTAATAAAAGCAATTACAGTCACACAATGAAGATCTTGTACAGGCTTATCTTACGGACAGGCACCAACACACTCAGCCAAAATCAACGCAATGAAAGGCAAAGGACCTTTGCAGCCAGGGAGGGAGTTGAGGTCACAGTTTTTGGACCTGAGCATTTCGGGGGAAGGGATGCTCCATGGTGCGGCACCCGACAAAAGCTGTGCAGTTCTGTCCACAGCTGCACGTGTGGTAATCGTGTCTGCAGCAAGAGCTTGAGTGGAGGAGAGCGGAGTCCAAAATGGTGAGAGTTGAGCAGTAGTTGTACCAGACGAGGTTTGGTCGAGGTCGTGTCTGTGGGGAAAAGTTGGCTGGCCGTCGAGGTGAGACGTAAGCAGAGCCAAGCAGCCGGAACACCTTCGCAACAACTCCTTCAATTCTATTTCGCACTTCTCCTTCCAACGGCCTCCCACAACAACGCCAACCTTTCCTTTCAACTCAATACCTTCGCATCGAACAACTCCGACAAACTTCTTCCTTTCCATCCAGCTCAACTTCGTCCCATCTCTGAGGATTGCTCCGTACTTTATAGATCCCAGAGTTCGGGGAGGAGCCATGGTGAAACCGACGTTATCGTCCGATCCGAGCATCCCGATTGGACCGGGCCTTCATGTGGTCCGCCTTTCTGGTCGGGGTTTCGGCCAGACCCCAGTTTGGCCCACCCACACCGTGCGTGTCTGGGTTTGGGAAGGTGGATGCTGATGCGGTTTCCACAGCGAACGTCGGGATTTTTGACTCAGAAAAACGCGACTCCGGATACAGTGGGTCAACGGTGGTACACTGTGCCCAGCGAGACGAGGGTCGCAAGTGAGGCAAATTTACCTTTGCATTGAAAAGAGGAAGAGTGGGAAGTGGAATGGAGGGGGAAAATGATTTGATAACCTAACTAATAGCCCATCGCAACACACTCCCTCGTCTTCCCACGAGACAAAAGATAGGGGTCGAACTACACGTATATTAATGGAATAACTGACTCGGGACAACTGTGTTGTGTGCATACGGTTCCGAGAACTGTTACAATATGTATGATATTCTGTGGGGTGAAAGTGGTTCAAGTGTCGTAAGGGATGAGGGAGAAGAGGGAGGAAAGGGAGAGAATAAAAAAGGGAAATTAGTGAAATTATAAAAGATCAAAGGTATTCCAGAAAATAAGTCAATCTCGACGCACCGAGGAGGAAAACAAAGAATTGGCATGTCTTTTAGAAGTATATGCATCAAGACTATTAATATCGATTTCAGGGAGAAAATTTAAATGAGAGAGTGGAGATAAAGAAGGAAAATATTATATTATTGATGATGTTTGTGTAATTGACTTTGATTAAGGTTTTACAATTTTTTTTTTTCTTAAATAAATGGAGGAGAGAGTGAAGACATTTCTAAGGATTTTTTTTGTGTTTTAAAAATTAAGATTCAAATGTGCATGTTGGCAACGAAAAAGGTTTTTGCACTCTGTATGAATTTTTCACATAAATAAATGAGTTATTGTCTCGTATGTTAAAAGTAAAATTAATAGGCTTGCACAAAAAGGTACATGTTTGGTGTGTGGCTCAAAAAAGAGTGAATTCATCACCAAACACAAATGAGGGGGAGATATACAAAAGTTTTTATCAGGAAGTAAATTTACAACTGGAATACCAGGGGAATTACATCTTCAAGGGTATTCTTTCTGTGGTCCAGGAGCAAACTTGAATAAAAGATTGGATAAAGCTGACAATCCTAAACCATGGAGCGAACCTATCAATAGGGTTGACTAAGTGTGCATGAGGCACGATATTGATTATGGAAATAGCACAACATTGGAAGAAAAACATGAAGCCGATAGATAAATGCATAATATGTCTCTGATACAAAATCCAACGTTGAGAGAAAATGTTGATAGGTTCATCGTGAAGAAGATGATCAGTGCTAAATTGCAACTTGGGCTTGGAAATTAAAAAAAAAAAACTTATGGGCTCTAATGATGTCATTAAGATTGAAGAGCAATTAGCTGATGAATTACATAAACCAATAATCACAAAGTTTCATAGAAGGAAGGTTTATTCCGAGGAAGTTGATTATGTCTGGTCTGCTGATTTAATTGAACCGAATTATGATAAGGGGTACAAGTATGCTTTAACCGTTATTGATTTGAGGAGTAGATATGTGTGGGTTGTTCCTTTGAAAAACAAAACAGGTAATACTCTTATGTTGGCTTTCCAACAGATATTCAATAAAAACAAAAAAATTGTGGACTGATGAGGGTACAGAGTTCAACAACAAAACATTTATGAATTTTCTTTAAAATAACAACATTGCATTATACAGCACCTTTTAATGAAGGATAAGCGGTTGTTATTGAGCTTTTTAATCGCACTTTAAAAGAGACTATATTAAAAAAAATAAAAATTCACTCAACTCGGTTCTCAACAATGGTTATCTTTAATTCAGGACATTGAAGATAAGTACAATGATACGATTTATACCTCAACGAAAATGAAGCCATCAGAAAAAATTACAAAATTAAAATATGAAAAAGAGATTAATGTCAGAAAGCCTAAGTTCAAAGTTGGTGATATAGTAAGAATATACAGGTGGAAATGTCATTTTGAAAGGTTATACCAAGCGATGGACAAATGAACTTTTTGAAATTGTTGATGTCGTCGGTACAGTTCCTTGGACTTACAAATTATGTGATTTAAAGGGGGAAGAGATTGTAGGTTAATTTTATTCACAGGAATTACAAAAGACAAAGATAAATTGAAAGATTTTTTTTGACTCCGCCCACGCAAACCCCACCCACAAAAGCCACACCCACGCAAACCCCACTCACAACCCCACCCACAAAAGCCACATCCACCAAGCCCCACCTACACAAACCTCACCCACATAAGCCCCATCCACATAAGTGATTCGCTTATTGGTTCCCCACACACATGTTTATTTAATTTAAAAAAAAATGCTCCACCCACACGAGCCCCACCCATACAAGCCCCACCCCCCTGTGTGCCCCCACCTTTGACCCACCACCCCCTCATCCCACCCCCACCCTTCCCCCACGCACACGGAGAAGGGAGAGGGATGAGGGGTGGTGGGACGTTGGGGGAGTGCACCTACCCCCTCCCCCCTCACCCCTCCTCCCCTTTACATCTTAATTCTTTTTTTTGTAATTCAAAATCAGATAATTATAAGGAAAGCATATATAGTTAAACAAAAGTAAAAACATTGAACAAAATCTTCTTTCGCTGCAGTCTGATGGTTTATTTTGGTTTTGAAACTCGGTCAACATATTCTGTTCAAAACAGAGTGAAAAACAATTAGGGTATATAAAGATGATCATATCATGATATTAATAAATATAACATTTACCTCCAGCAGATTGAGTGTTGCGTCAGATTCCTCCAGAAGATTAAGTTGTGTTTGGTTCATCCAGACAGGTGTTTAAACTGAAAAAATAATGAGTCAACACTCGAGAGGGAGAGAGCGACGCACGCACGCACACACGCACACACGCACACACTTTCTCACCTTTGACTCGACTCATTCAAGGTTGGAGGACGTGAGAACTTCTTTCCAGCCAACAAAAATGTCATTCAATTCTCTTCTGAACGATTGAATGTCTTTAAGGGAGTCGTTCATTTTTTGCCATTCCTTGTGAAATTCAAACGCCTCATGTTCCAGATCAGTTATCAACGATGTTCTTATTGGGGACAACCTGTTAGAAAAAGACGTATAGTGATTTAATTCTGTATAAAACAACAAATAATGAATTGGTTTCAGGATCTCACCTCTCATCTTGTGAAAATGATTGATCCGCAAGTTTGGAGGAATCATCTGCACAATTCATTCTCTAAACAAAACATACGAAGCAATAAATAGCCTGAGTTGATGACATGGGAGATTACACAACAATGGGTTTTTCAGGGTGTGTCTCAAAGGAAATGACTGGATTTTTTTTTGGCTTGGTTTGGGTGTGAGGGCTGAAATAGAGATTTTTTTTTTCTTTGCTTTCATATAAAACTTGTGTTTAAATTATATTCTTTTTATTAAAAGCTGTTTTCACTTGCTTTTAGCTAAACTTTGTTCTGTTAGTGTTCTGATGATTTTAGATATAACCATGAGAGACATGGGCACAGAATACTTCCTCATTTTCACAGCATGACTTTGCTCTTAAAGGCACTTCCCAATTTTACAGAACCGAAGAAGGGATAATGAACTTCCCTTTCTTTCATGCTTGAATTGATAAAGTGAATATACTCGATGGATATGAATGTTAAAAGAAAATTAAATGAGTCAATTTTACATTTGCTTGTATGGGAGGGAAGGGGATTGGTGGGGAGAAAATGTCTCAATTTTACATTTGCTTGAAGGGGATAGGTAGGGAGAAAATGTGTCCTATTTTGAACTTTTTGGGCTTGGGTCAATTTCCTCCCCCCCCCCCCTTTTCCCCATTCATTTGAATGGGTGTCCCAGAAACCCCATTTATCATCGATTTTGATTCCTGTTCACAACTCTATTCCTTTTGATCCCATTGCTGAATCGATTCTGCCCACCATTATTAAGCACTCAAGCAAGCATTCCAATGAAATGGTTGATTAGGAACGGCTGGCTTGGCAAGTGTTTAATGATCAGTGATACAAAACGCCACCCAGAGATGCTTGGAGTGTCAATGTCCAAATTAGACAAATGAACACCTTTTTAACAGTCGGAACTGCTGCTAAGGTCAATTTCGCGGTTTTAAATTTTGAAATTTGGTTCAGGTTCAGAGATTTCAGAGCTTATCACATGTGCGGAAATAATATAAGGCCCTAAACACTAGCTTCTCTGGGCGTTTCTAAACATTGTGATGTGTCCAGTGATTCATAGGTAATAAGATCAGAGATTCGCAGGTAGCTTTATCCTCCAGAAACCGAGCTGTTCCAAGGCAAGGCATTTTTAGCTGAGCGTCCAAAATGGCCGATTAAGACCGCTGAATTGAGCGAGCTGAATGCACGCTGACCAAAGGTAAGTCTGTTTCTGGTTTTACCATAACTTGTCTTCAAAAGAGGTGTTTAAATTTACCCAAACCCCCAACTTTAATTCATGCACTCCCTTGGTATGCATGCAATGTTTGGGCAGCTAGGTTTCATGCTTTTGGAGTTGTGGTGGAGATGCACTGCAAAAAAATACCAAAAAAATATACACATTTATTTTCATAGTTTGTTGTGTCCAGCATTCTTTTAACACGGATCATTGGATGGATGGACCGAACTGGCTTTTACCCCCTTGGACTGCATTTGAATAATGGCAGATTCATGCACGCAGAAATCGCAAGAAGCACACGAGATCCTTGGCTCTGCTTTAACGGGGTTTATTCCCCAACACAATAACGGGGGAAGAATGATCATGGTGGTGTGGAAAGAAGACGCCTAATCACAATAAATAAATGATTATTCACAATGAAACTAAAGAAATCTAGGGTGCCGCACACTAAAGCACGGACAGGGAAGGAAACGAAAAACCGGGTGAGGCCTTGTATCCTGTGGAGGCGTCCACACAGATGGTGTCATCACGGCCACGAACCAAACTTCAAAGCAGACATTCGGGCAGGAGAGACAAAACAAGCAAGTGAGGCAGGACAAAGAAAATAGGCATGCAGGTGATGAACAGCCACGACAAACCAGGGACGATGAACAGGCGAAGCATGACGTCAAAATAGGACGAGGCAGAAACGCTAACAGTAAATGGGGAGACAAACCAGGAACACGAACAGGCGAGTCAACAAGCAAGCTGCTTCTTGGGCGAAGGAAAAACTCCACACTCTCCGTGTTGAACAAACTCTGTCACTCGTGAGGTGACAAAAACTTCTAGCCTCACACTCTGGACAATGCCGCTCCTCTTAAATCCTCCCGTCTCTTTCACAAAGCCACACCCGACATCCCTCCCGGTGGTGTAACAGCAGGTTTCATGTGCAATTTCTTCACCTTAAACATGACTTTTTTTTGACGATGCTTCACCCTTCGTATGATGCATATTTTTAAACAGTACTATTCTTAAGCTAACATTTCCCTACTCGATACATCAAAATTGTCTCAACGACTTGAAGCACGGAGCATACAAACCTATACGGGTCTGAAACCTATATTTCCATACAAACCTATATTTCCAACGGGTCTGAAGTAATAGCTACCCCTCCCCCTACAAATGTAACAATACACTTAAAGGCAACTGTGATATTAAATTGACTTTCACACAAATTTGAATTATTATATGCCGATATTGTAAAATTCGAACTTCCCACAAATGTTTAATGGGGAAGAGCACCACAAAAGTTGAAATAACCCAAACTTTTGCACAGTGCTGCACATATTTTATTGACTAGTCTTCATCTTGCACTCTTTATGTTTGCACATGGTACAGGTGGTGTGAGTTGGTGTTCACCAATATGTGCTGGAACGCTCAGATGACATGGTGTTGTTGAAATATCCGTGGCAATACTGCGATGCAGCATGCCCAGAACGAGCGTTGCTTGAACAGCTTTCCTGCATCACTGTTGCTTTGGAGACCACATCTTGTCATGTAAGTGTCTCCTGCTATGGGATTTTAGCTTTGTATCTCACGTGTAAGGCATTTTTAATCAGAGTACGTTCAATAAGTGTTTTATTTTATTTTCGAAAAATAATCATCTGTGGACACTTTTTTTCTTAATTTTTAGTAAACGGTGTCGAGGCTTTGGAGGAGCTGGAACACAGAATGGATCAGGTTTCAGAACGGATAAAATTAGTGACTTCACATCTTCATGTATCTGAAATGAAGATAACATATTACAGGGGTGTCGAACCAATTTTGAAAGTGTGTTAAAGGATCTGATTGTAAGAAACATTTTCCAGGACTTCAGAGGGGTCGATTTGGAAAATCGATTTGGTTCCAATTGGCTGGAACAGGTGTGTGTATAATTTGAATGCATCAAACAATGCCGCTTGATCATCAAATTTTGAATTACTCTTTTGCACGTGTGTACAGAGGCCACAAACACGTTTGGTAATGATAAGCAGCAGGAAATTGTGGTCATCATAACAAAGTATGCAATTTGGCCTCTGTCTGTTTAACAGACAGATACATGTGGTTGTTGCTTGCCAAGGGGGTAAGGGGGTCAGGGGGTCACACATCAGAGGTTGTAGTGACTTCATTTGTCCTACTCTGCAAGGGAGTTTGCTGCCTTGGACAACCTCTATGTTAAGGTCTATAAATAGCATTGTGGTTTTTCTTTGGGCATACCAAAAGGAAGTAAAAATTATTTTAACCACAAAGTATTCAGCCAATTCTGTTCGACACAAGATTACCTTCTTAAACACTCATTACAATTGTTTAACACTATTGGAAACCCGATGTCCTTGAGACATTCAATGCTTGTCGTGATTGTCTTGGCCTCGAGGGAGGCCGCAATTATCTTGGGTGAATAAATGTGCTTAAATTTTCAACACAATTATGCATTTGATTTTTTCCACCTGTATGAATGTCTCTGTCTCTGTATCTCTGTTTTTCTCTTTCTCTCTTTTTTTTTCTCTTTCTCTGTTTTTTTTTTTTTTCTCTCTCTTTCTCTTTTTTTTTTTTTTCTCTCTCTTTCTCTGTTTTTTTTTTTTTTTTTTCTCTCTCTTTCTCTTTTTTTTTTTTTTCTCGCTCTTTCTCTGTTTTTTTTTCTTTCTGTGCTTTCTCTGCTTTCTCTCTCTCTTTCTCTCTCTGCTTTCTCTGATTTCTCTCTCTGCTTTCTCTCTCTGCTTTCTCTCTCTCTCTTTCTCTGCTTTCTCTCTCTCTCTTTCTCTGCTTTCTCTCTCTCTCTCTCTTTCTCTGCTTTCTCTCTCTCTTTCTCTTTCTCTGCTTTCTCTGCTTTCTCTCTTTCTCTCTCTTTCTCTGCTTTCTCTCTCTCTTTCTCTGCTCTCTCTCTCTCTCTCTCTCTCTCTCTCTCTCTTTCTCTGCTCTCTCTCTCTCTTTCTCTGCTCTCTCTCTGTCTTTCTCTGCTCTCTCTCTGTCTTTCTCTGCTCTCTCTCTCTCTCTTTCTCTGCTCTCTCTCTCTCTTTCTCTGCTCTCTCTCTCTCTTTCTCTGCTCTCTCTCTCTCTTTCTCTTCTCTCTCTCTCTCTTTCTCTGCTCTCTCTTTCTCTTTCTCTGCTCTCTCTCTCTCTTTCTCTGCTCTCTCTCTCTCTTTCTCTGCTCTCTCTCTCTCTTTCTCTGCTCTCTCTCTCTCTTTCTCTGCTCTCTCTCTCTCTTTCTCTGCTTTCTCTCTCTCTTTCTCTGCTTTCTCTCTCTCTTTCTCTGCTTTCTCTCTCTCTTTCTCTGCTTTCTCTCTCTCTTTCTCTGCTTTCTCTCTCTCTTTCTCTGCTTTCTCTCTCTCTTTCTCTGCTTTCTCTCTCTTGTGCTCTGCTTTCTCTCTCTCGTGCTTTGCTTTCTCTCTCTCGTGCTCTCTCTGCTTGCTTTCTCTCTCTCTCTCGTGCTCTCTCTGCTTGCTTTCTCTCTCTCTCGTGCTCTCTCTGCTTGCTTTCTCTCTCTCTCTCTCGTGCTCTCTCTGCTTGCTTTCTCTCTCTCTCTCTCTCGTGCTCTCTCTGCTTGCTTTCTCTCTCTCTCTCTCGTGCTCTCTCTGCTTGCTTTCTCTCTCTCTCTCTCGTGCTCTCTCTGCTTGCTTTCTCTCTCTCTCTCTCGTGCTCTCTCTGCTTGCTTTCTCTCTCTCTCTCTCGTGCTCTCTCTGCTTGCTTTCTCTCTCTCTCTCTCGTGCTCTCTCTGCTTGCTTTCTCTCTCTCTCTCTCTCGTGCTCTCTCTGCTTGCTTTCTCTCTCTCTCTCTCTCGTGCTCTCTCTGCTTCCTTTCTCTCTCTCTCTCTCTCGTGCTCTCTCTGCTTGCTCTCTCTCTCTCTCTCTCGTGCTCTCTCTGCTTGCTTTCTCTCTCTCTCTCTCGTGCTCTCTCTGCTTGCTTTCTCTCTCTCTCTCTCTCGTGCTCTCTCTGCTTGCTTTCTCTCTCTCTCTCTCGTGCTCTCTCTGCTTGCTTTCTCTCTCTCTCTCTCGTGCTCTCTCTGCTTGCTTTCTCTCTCTCTCTCTCTCTCGTGCTCTCTCTGCTTGCTTTCTCTCTCTCTC
>NC_140969.1:71110535-71125535 GCF_056783735.1 Eptatretus burgeri
ATATATATATGTCTTGGTATATATATGAAGAATATATGTGATATATGTATATATATATATATATGAGTGATATATATATATGTAATATATAGAATATATGAAATATATATATGGCGATAATATATATATATGTGGTGCAAATAATATGTATATATATATGTGAAAAGTATATATAATATATATATGTAATAATATCTATATATGTAAATATGTATGAATATGTCTATATATATGTGAAGAATATACATATATATAATATGTGAATATATGTATATAATATATGTATGAATAATATGCTCAAACTGTATATATATGTGACAGAATATATATGTATATATGTATATATATATGTGGTATATATATATATATATATATATATATGTATATATATAATATGCAAGATATATATAATAATAATAATATATGTATATGTATATATAATAATATGGCGATATATGTATATATATGGCGTAATATGTAGAATATGTAATAATAATAATATGTAGACATATGTATGTATAATATGGTGTATATATATATGTGAATAACAGCGAATATATATGTATAATATGTAAAGAAAGAATATATATATGTATATGTGAAATATATATATATATATGGCGAATATATATATATGTAATAGCAGAATATTAATATATATATATATATATATAATATGAATATGTATATATATATATATATATATATATATATGAATATATATATATATATATATATGTATCTCTTAGCGTGAATATACTTGTATGTATATATATATATATATATATATATATATGAAGGACAGAAGAAGCATATATGTGTATATATATATATATAATATGTATGTATATATAATAATAATATATATATGTATATATATATATATATATATATGTGCAATGTATGTAGGAATAATGTATGTATATGTGAAGAATATGTAATATATGAATATGTATGTATGTAATAATATGTGAGACATATGTATGATATGTGGATAATAATATGTATATATATATATGTGAAATATATATATATAGTAATAGTATATATATATATGAAAAGAATATATATATGTATGAATATGTATAATAATAATATGAATAATGTATGTATATATATATATATATATATGTATATATATATATATGTATATATATATATATATGTATGTGAATATGTATGAAGACAATATGTATATATGTGAATATGTATATGAATAGATAATGTATGTGTCGTGAGTATGTATATGTGTATATATATAATATGTAATAATAATAATATGTGGTATATGTGGTGGAATATGTATGTAGATCTCTCTAATATATGTGAATAATAATACGCTCTCTCTCGCTCTATGAATAATAATAATAATGTGAATAATAACTCTGCGCTCTCTCTCTCTCTCTCTCTCTCTCTCTCTCTCTGTATATGTATGTGAATATATATAATATGAATAATATGTGTATATGAATATGTATGTGTGAATATATGTATATGGTTGATATATATGTGGAGATATGTATAGCAAGAATATATGTGTGGAATAATAATAATAATAATATGAATAATAATAATAATAGTTGAATAATAATAATATTAATATGTGAATATGTATGTGTGTGAAGATATGTAATATGGAAGAATTATAATAATAGACATGTCACTAATGTGAATATGTGTGTATAATAATAATGGAAGGATATGTATGTAATATATGTAATAATGAATAGCCATGTATTGTAATATATATGTAATAATAAGATATATATATATGAAAAAGATATGTGAAGATATATAATATATATGTGAAAAGATAATATATGAGGATATAATATAATAATAATAATAATAATAATAATATGTGAATATATATATATTAATAATATGTAATAATAATAATATGTGAAAGATAATAATAATAATAATAATAATATATACAACTAATAATATGTATGTGTATAATATGTGAATAATAATATGTATGTATAATAATAATAATAATATGTATGTAATAATATCGCCGGAATAATATGTGAATAACATACAAGGATATCTGTATGAATAATAATAATATATGTGAAAGGACATATGTGAATAATAATAATATAATAATATAATATGTGTGTATGTATGAATAATAATAATATAATAATAATAATAATAATATGTATGTGAAGAATAATAATAATGTGTGTGTGTGTGTGTGTGTCTGTGGCAGATAATGTAGGTGGAATATGTGGGAGGAATGAATATGTGTGTACATATGTAGAATATAATAATATGAATAATAATATGTGTGGAGGATATATGTGTGTGTAGGTGGATATATGTATGTAGACCAATAATATGAATAGGTGTGTAATAATAATATGAATAATACATATAATATTAATGTGATAATAATAGATAATGGTAATGTGAAAAGACCAATATTAATAATAATAGCAGACAATAGATAATAATATGTATATGGAAGAATGGCTAATAATATGTGGACAATAATGTGTATGGAATAATCAATGTGAATAGTATGTGTAGACCAATGTGTGTGTGTGAGACCAATGTGTGTAAGATGAACCAATATTAATAATGAATATGTGTGTGTGGACCAATGTGTGTGTAGATAATGTGTCTTGAATGTGTGTGTGTGTGAATAATAATAATAATATGTGTGTGTGGAATGTGTGTGTGTGTGAATGTGTGTGTGTGAAGGATGATATTATTATTAATGTGGATATGTAATAATGTAGATAATATTAATGTAGACAGTAACCGTGAGGATAATGTGGGTGGATAATGTATGTGGATGTGTGAATAATAATATGTAGATATGTGAGATGTGGAATGTGTGTGTGTAGACCAATGTGTGTGTAGACGGAATAATATTAATAATGTGTGACAGATAATGTATGTGTAATATGGATAATGTGTGAATGTGTGGATAATGTGTGTGTGTGGATGTGTGTGTGTGTAAGATATGTGTGCAGGTGGATAATGTGTGGTTTGAATGTGTGTGTGTGGATATATGTGTGTGTGGAGGATTAATGTGTGTAGATAATGTGTGTGGATAATGTAATGTGGATAATGTGTGGATAATGTGTGTGTGTGGAATGTGTGTGTGTGACAATGGATGGATAATGTGTGGATGTGTGTGGATGATAATGTGTGTGTGGATAATGTGTGTTAATATGAATATGTATGTAGTGTATAATAATATGAATAATATGTATATGTAGATATGTATAATATGGATGAATGTGTATTATTGTGTGGAAGGATGTGTGTGTGTGTGGAATGTGTGTGTGTGTGAATAATTAATGTGGATGTCATGTGAATGTGTGTGTGTGTGTGACCAATGTGTGTGTGGTATGTGTGTGTGTGGATATGTGGACAATGTGTGTGGATTAATGTCTAATAATATATGTGAATATTAATATGTATATGTACGATAATAATATTAATATATATGGGCCATATAATAATATTAATATGTGAATAATATTAATGTAGATAATAATAATAATATGGATATAATAATATGAATAATATGTATGTGGAAAGATAATAATAATAATAATAGACCAATAATAATATGTGGATAATAATAATGAATAATAATGATAAGATAATAATAATGTGATGTGCTTGTGTACAATAATATTGAATGTGTCAATAATATGAAAATATTAATGTGAATGTGTGTGTGTGTGTGTGGTATATATATATATATATATATTGTGTGTGTGGATGTAAACCATTATTGTGTGGATATATAATGTGGATGATATATATATATATATATATATGTATGAAGGATGATATTATTATTAATGTGATATATGTGTGTGTGTGTGGATATTAATGGCTCTCTCTCTCTCTCTGCGCGCTCTCTCTCTCTGTGCGCTCTCTCTCTCTGCGCGCTCTCTCTCTCTCTCTGCGCGCTCTCTCTCTCTCTCTCTCTCTGCGCGCTCTCTCTCTCTCTCTGTGTAGATGTGTGTGTGTGTGGATGATGTGGTTTCTCTCTATCTGCGCTCTCTCTCTCTCTGCGCTCTCTCTATCTGCGCTCTCTCTCTCTGCGCTCTCTCTCTCTCTGCGCTCTCTCTCTCTCTCTCTGCGCTCTCTCTCTCTCTCTGCGCTCTCTCTCTCTCTCTGCGCTCTCTCTCTCTCTCTGCGCTCTCTCTCTCTCTCTGCGCTCTCTCTCTCTCTGCGCTCTCTCTCTCTCTGCGCTCTCTCTCTCTGCGCTCTGTCTCTCTCTGCGCTCTCTCTCTCTCTGCGCTCGCTCTCTCTCTCTCTCTCTCTGCGCTCGCTCTCTCTCTCTCTTTCTCTGCTCTGCTCTCTCTCTCTCTCTCTCTCTCTCTCTCTCTCTCTCTCTCTCTCTTTCTCTGCTCTCTCTCTCTCTCTCTCTCTCTTTCTCTGCTCTCTCTCTCTCTCTCTCTTTCTCTGCTCTCTCTCTCTCTCTCTCTTTCTCTGCTCTCTCTCTCTCTCTCTCTTTCTCTGCTCTCTCTTTTTTTTTTTTTTTTTTGTCTCTGGTCTCTGGTCTCTGGTCTCTGTCTACTGCATTCATGGGTTTGGCATGAGCAGTTTCGCCATTTACTGCATGTGCAAACATTCGCTGGTTTGGTAATATTTCAATACCATTATGATTTTGCAGTCCCCCCACCCCACCCCCCCCCCCCCCCCGTACGACGCTGATATTTATCTGCGTGTAAACACATTCACAGCTTCAGCAATTTCTCAATAAAATTGAGATTCTCGGTTTCCACCTGTCAGATGCCACAATCTTTTGCTCGCATTCGCAGATTCAGCATTTGCAAATCACCATTTAACGCATATAGAAACATTATATACTCTGCACCTTATGGTGGGGTCAGCTGCAGTTATTTACTTTATTTTTTCCTCCCAAAGTTCTGCATGAACCAGCTGCCTAATACCTGACATTTGACACTAGGTGGCACAGGGTAAAAAAAAAACCCAGTAAACTGTAAAACTTGTTTTCTATGATATTCAAATTTGAAAAAAAATGGATATTTATGCATACACTGTACTGATCATTGAAAAGTTCAAAACACATCAACCAACATTTGGTTAATAGAGGGAGACAGAAACTGTTCATTTCTTTAAGAAAATAGTGAAATTATTATTCAGATTGAACTTCATCATCCCTTTGTTCGAGGTACACAACGCTTACACTGATCACAAGTGTCTTCTCATTGGCATACTCAGGGTGATATTTGGAGAAGTTGTGCTTTTGTACATTGCTTCTCCTGAAATTTGTTGACCCACTGAAGAAGGGGGCCCAATATGTTTGGCAGTGCTGTGGATAGCTCTGACATATGTCACAGAGAATTTTATCATTCTCTGCATTGTACTTGAGCCACTGGAATTTATCTTTCCTTGCTGTCTGGAACTTTTTTTTTTCTGATCTATTCTCATAATCACTCTGCTTTTTGGGATGCCAAGTCCCACAATCAGACCCTGTAACTGGTAACGTTATTGGCAGGGGCACCAGTCGAGTTCGCTGATGGGCCGGCCGAACACGAGGGAACAATCTCCTCTTCATCCCCCTCAGATTGTCCTCTTGTTAGATGAGGAACACTCTTGACTTTCTGCTCCACTCTACACGATTTTTTTTTTCTTTTTGTATGTGTGAAGCCAAATTGAGAGTATTTTCTGACTCATTCCTCTGATTTATTTCAATCGATCTGGCCTGGTCCTCACTGGGTACAGTTTACTCTTACAGGGAGGGGGTAGGGGTGTCATGTGTATTCATTGATACAATTAATTTTTTAATATCTCCCTGTAAGTTGACTTCAACAAAATTTTCACTCCAATGTTATTTTGATTAAGTTTAATAATTTACCATGGACCAATTGCCCACGAAATATTTGCAGGTGCCTTCTGCTTGTACACTTCATTTTCACCGCTGTCATACCTGGAATACCCCCAAAAGCTAATTTGCATATTTTTGATCAATAAACTTTACCAGGAAACTGTGTAAGACCAAAATGAGAGAATTATGTGAGCCCGTGATTGTGTTTAGATGACTGCAATTCAAAAACCTTGTCACTCTGATCATGGTGATCGTACATTTAGGGTCAAAATTGATGTTCATTATGTGATTTTGAGGGTGCCCAACTGGGCATCCAAAACGCAACCACTTATAAAATTTGGATGCCCGACGGTAAGATAAGGTGCCCGTTAATGTTGAGTCCTGTATATACAGTATTTATCACACAGAGATGGCATAAATGGTGCATTCACCTCGTTTTACAGTTGTTTATTTTGGCAAAAAATCGTTGATTTTGCGTGAATGACTAATGACCTTTGGCCACATTTGTTTCCCAGCAGCCCCCAACGCTGCTCCCTGAAGTGTGGCGAACCGAGCCTGCACTTCGTGTTCTTTATTTTTCTGCTCAGCGGGGTGATCTGCTTTTTTGTCGTCTTTCTTGGGAATCAGCTTCAAGAAGGGGTCATACGGGCCCCATCGCACTGGGATCTTCAACTAGCAGAGTGCGGAGATTACCCCTCAGAGATATGTCGTGCATTGTTTCAGCAGAGGCCCCTGTCCATGAGATTTGGCAAGACATGCCAGGTGCGGCTTGACTCGTGCGGATCCGGCATTGTTACTGGTAACAACGCTTGAATTGCCAATGCACTGTGATGATCCACTTTTGTTTGTTTGACAAATTTTACACCTAAGTATTCCAGAATATAATTTGCAAGGTTATTGCTCTGCCTCATCACAGACAGGGCATACTTTAGTGATACACTTACATTTGAAGTGAAAAGGTATAATAATAACCTTGAAGTACAAAATAACAAAAGCAAAGGCGCATTTGAAGTACAAAAGTATAATAAATGCACAAAAACACAAATCAGCAGAACAAATAAATCTTTTAAAACATATTGCCAAAATTAGCCCCCTTGAAAGAAACATGGTGAATTTTGCAGCAGCACTACTCATTCAGGAAAAAGTAAGAACAGAACAGGTTCCACAAATATAACCCAAGGACTCGAGAGATAGAGGGAGATGCCCAGAAAGGAGACAGGACAGATTCAGCTATTCCAAAGAGAAAATCAAAGCCCAACACTAAAGAGGAGAATTCCAAAAAAATTTTAACTTATAAAATTGAAGACAAAGAATTGGAGGTAATGGCGAGTTGGTCTTCTCCGGTGATTTCACCAAGCCCGTTGGAACCCACGTGTCCCACGCATTGGACCGAGATCGGCGGGTGCTCGACCCTCCCCCCTTCCCTTTCCCACCCCAGTGAGGGCCTCACTATCTCCCACTGGGCTGCAGAGTGGGCTGCCTCACTCACGGTGGCCAGGCGCCACACTGACAGGTTGGACCTTAGTTTTCGGTTTGGGGTGTCCGACTCGTCTTTTCCCCAGCTGTGTTTCTACCTCTATCCCTGTCAGATGAAAGCGGGTCCATATGTTAAAAGTGCTAAGTGATTGTACATGTCTGATATTACGAAGGTGTTAATGTACCTGTAGCGGTAACAGGGAATGTTTGCTTGATTGATAATTGCTATGTAAATAGTGATTGTGTAAATAAAACTGCTTGTTCTCTGTAAGTGTGGTGCATTCTGTTTCCCAAAGTTGCGACGTATGGTGGTGCAGAGGTTTATAGGTTAATTCATTGGTCAAAAGTCATCACGTGACAATGTCAGCTTGGCCTCCTCAATCGCTATCTGTCGTGTGGTGACTCGGCAGTGGCCTAACCCAAACTAGTGGCTCCACTGAACGGCAACATGGCACATAGACCCGAAGGCTTTGCACAGGAGATGATTGGCGTTTTCTGTCACACTAACGTGACTCACGGATTCATACCGGATCTATCCGGACCGATTTTCACCGCAACTATATCCCAATTGCCACCAAACTTGGCACATGGACCAAGTTCTACCTCGTGGTGAACATGGGCTACTTGGTTTCATCTGCAGTCTCGGGGGTTCGGGAGGGAAGGTCGACAAAAATCTCAGTATAAATGTGTATCGCCACCTGGTGGTAGTGGCAGAGGGTTAGCTGTGGAGATTAATTGCATTTTTGCACTGCACACGTCCCCAGAGAGTGGGAAGCCCCACTCCAACCACCTCGAATCAGGGGAAGGGGAGTGGGATTCCGGAGGAAATGGAAGGGGTTGGATGGGAGCCCCAAGGGAGGGGAAGGGGTGGGAGGAGGGACCTGCCGTTGCCTGGAAACACCAGGCAGCCCTGCTAGTAACATATAACGCACACGCACACGCACACGCACACGCACACACTTCATCCGGTATTCTGTTTCTGCACTAAAATGATAACACATCTCGATGTTCTTTAAAGTATGTGCAAAATTGCAAACTCAAAGAATGGAGTTGCATGTTTAATTAATTCAATTAACAGGAATTTACTTCCATAATCAAATTTGCTTATGATGGGCATTCAGTCGTTTATTTTAACTCATTTGCTTTATTCATTATGCTTCTTTCTTTATTTACTTACTTATTTATTCATACATTCTTTCATTTTTACAGGATCTTTACCGAACAGACCCAGAGCCCTCGAAACTGCAAGGGTCAGTTGACTGCAGGCCGTATATCCAGAAACGAGGCTACATCACACAGCCAATGTCTGAGGAAGAGAAAAACTTCCCTCTAGCTTTCGTGATGACCATTCACAAGGATTTTTCTACCTTCGAAGTACTCCTCCGCAACATATACCACCCACAGAATATCTACTGCGTCCACATCGATGCCAAATCAGAGGAGAGCTTCAAGCAACAGGTTTGTGATGTGTGCGACGGTCCTTCTCCCATTCAAGTAGCCGTACTACTACAGTGTTATCCCCCAATTGTGCGGTTCGCCAAATGCAAGTGCCTGTATTATAAGGAAATGCAGATTCTAATTTTAAGTTGGCATTTGTTGCTTCGCAACAAGTGTATGATAAAGTCAACTTCCAAACACTTAATTTGATGATGTGTTTTCAAAACTGTTGTTCTTTTTTTGGTGCATTTATCTTTTTTCATTTTGACTTTAAGATCGAGTGCAAATTATTTGTCTTTCCATGTTCCACAGGTCGCTAACCTTGTGGGATGCTTTGAGAATGTTTTCCTGGTATCTCACAGTGAAGACGTGGTTTATGCCGGCTTCTCCCGGCTGCAGGCTGATATTAATTGTCTTCGAGACCTCATGGCTGCCCCCACACCTTGGAATGTGGTTTTGAACCTTTGTGGGCAGGATTTTCCCTTACGCACCAACCTGGAGATTGTGCAACTACTTTCAAGTGTCTGGTGGCGACGGAATATAACACCGGGTATACCGCAGCCAAAGCGCATGGCTTACCGCACTAACAATGCTTACCAGGAGCATCTGCCGGAAGGAGGGAGGCCAGGTCAAATCCGGATGAATGGTCGACGGAAAGGTCCTCCGCCACACAACCTTACGCTGTTCTTTGGCTCGGCATACTATGTGTTGACAAGATCCTTCGTGAGCTTTGTGCTCAGTGACCAGCGTGCTCTGGACCTACTGGACTGGTCCAAAGACACCTACAGCCCAGATGAGCATTACTGGGTGACGCTGAACCACCTTCCTGGTGTGCTTTGTTTCTTGTCATAATTTCATTGATGTTACTTTTTGTCGTTAAACTTTGGTATAAGCTTGCTTGTTGTTCAGCAATATGTAATACAGAATTGGTAATATAATTGTACAATTCCTATTTTGATTGGGAGCTCACTGCGATACATCTGCACAATCAAAACTGCTTCACACGTCGCAAACCTTTTCTGGACTTTAATAACTTGATAAAATTATTCAGTGGAGTCAGTCAGAAAGAGAATCTGCTGACCTTTCCACAAAATGTCCAGTTACTGAAATAGGCAATTGGCTTGATGTTTGGACGGACTACGTACTTATTTTGGTGGCAGTGTTGCAGTCAATGTCAGGAGCTCCTTTTCCCTTAACCCTCATCTTTTGCTCTGCCCCCGGTCCCTCCTCCCCTCTTAAATTTCCAGTTTACATCTCTGAATCAGTGTCCCTCTTCATAGCAGTGTCTTGTTTCCATGCATGGTTTGCCACCCTCCTCCCAACTGTGATATGTCTGTATATGAAGCTCTGGCAGCCAACAATGACTCTCTCCTTCCCTCTCAACTCTCTCTTCCTAATCTGCATTGAGTATCAATTGCCAACATCTCAACTGGCTTGATGCCAGTCCTCAAATCACTGTCCATAGTTGACATTTCAGACCTTCTCCAATTTGGTGGATTCCCAATCCCTATTTCCCACTCTCTGTGAAATCGTATCATGTCCACCATCCCCTCCAAGCTTTCTTGCTCTTCTTCAGCTCCTCTTAGCTCCTGGGATAATATACCCTTCAAACGATCTGTCTCTGGTCTGTCTCCAGGGAATTGCCAAGGTACTGCCAGGTCTAGAAATGTAATTGTGTAGAATCGGTCTGTTCTGTTGTCCACCATGTCTTACACTGATCCACCATCTCTATCTACAGACATAATGCCTTGGACTCATTTTTTAACACTTGACGATATCTCCTTCACAAATCCGGTTGGCTTGCCTCACACTCCCGACCCACAGTCCAACGGTTCATGTCTCATGTGATGAGGCATTTGCCAGAAAGCAAATTGCCTTTCCGTCCTGCAAAGTCATTCCTGCGGACCTTTTAAAAATAAAATCCAACAAGACTGCACTTCCCTGTCTATTTTACATATCATTCATGATGGAGCAACCAGTTGTCATTGTGAAATTGTTTGCACATCTACATTGTACATTGTACATTCATGAAATATTTAACATTCACTTCCATCATGGTGCATTTCCCCCGAGGATGTCAATGATATTGGTCTACAATCTGTTTTATTGCACAAAATCTAGCAAAAACTGTCCTTCAAGTTTCTCTCATCGAACGGGTTGCTTTTGCCACCTCCCTCATCCCAACAGACGCGCCCGGCAGTGTTGGAAGCAACATAACGTGGCATGGTAATGTGAAGTTGGTAAAGTGGAAGGACCAGGAGAAACGAGTCCACAATGGCTGCGGAGGTAATTTTTTTTTTTTTCCCCCCCCCCCCCCCATTTTTTTTTTCCTGCTTTACAATATTTTAAAACCCTTTTGATGTATTTGGATATTATTTTGATGCAGTCAATCACCCTCGCAATATCGATCATGGGGTGCACCGGGTGTACTGCCTCGTCGGGATCCATTAAATTTCCCATTGTTGAATACTTGGTGGTACAGTATTGCAATATGTTGAAGTACAGGTATTTTTTTTTTCCTGTGCATACAGTGCTGCCCTCATCGGAAGTGTAAAAAATATGACTTGTAAATATTACGTCGCTTATCAAAAAGAAATAAACATTAAAATGGCTGCGTATGTGAGAAATTTTTTTTCAAATCCTTGGGGTAAGAGATTAGAATCACTTCTTTGAAAGTTGCAAGGCCCAGTCAGTCTCCTTGAGGAAGTTCAAAGTGTACTTCCTCCTTGAGGAAGTTCAAATGAGTGAAAGTTGAGGAAAGTTATGGACTTAAGTTAAATTATGTTGAAAATAAAATGTTTAAACAATGGAGTGAAATGACAATTTAAATATGTGCTCAGTGTTTTTTTGGCGATTCATTTAGTCGCCTTGTTCAACATTATTTTTTGGATGTGCCAAGAGGGTTCGTCAAACTCGGAGGCAGTTCTCATATACCTTGTGCTGCAGAACTTGGGGATTGTGTGTCTCGATTATTGACCTGCACTGGGATTAAATTCTCAGTGCAGTCCATTGGTTGCATTATTACTGAGCCGTGGCTGTTCAGCCCATCTCATCTGCAGTGCCCCTACGCATTTGGGCAGGAATTTGGAATTTGTTCATGGTGCCGGTGATAGTTCGCTACATTTCGCGAAGGACACCGTGGGATCTTTACCATACACCAACTCATGCTGGTAGACGGGATATCCAGTTTAAGGTCCATTGGAGGATGGCACATGCATTGATGAATCGCCTTGCCTGTGAAGCACCAGGGTAGTTGTTTATGGCTTTGTCGAGATTCTAACCCAATCTCGACAGGTCAGAGGTGAGTGTGCATAACCTGAGGCCATTCTGCCAACCTAACGAAGTGAAAGTCGACAAATAAAAGATGAATCGGAATTTTATTTTTTTCAAGGATTCCTTCAAAAAACAATTAATTGACCCAAAGATCTGGAATTAAATAATAGTTCTGTTACATACTTTGTAATCCCCCCCCACCTCTCCCTCCTTCCCCTCTTTATTCACCATCCGGTGGACGGATATCTTATTCACGCTGATTGTGTCACGGGTATTTTAAATGTACAAGTTTGTCTTGAAAAGCAATGCCTCCTATTTTTCATCAAAACAACAAAGTATTTGGATGAAACAAAAAACGGGTGTACTGTGGTGCATATTTATTTCTCAACATAAATCACCACTGCGGTCCACACATTTCTGCCAATGGTCACATAGTTGTGTGATGCCATCACTATAGAACTGTGTGTCCTGCTGACTAAACCAGTGCTTCACAGCGAGCTTGACATCATTGTCAAAGAAATATGTTCTCCACAACGGTGTTCCTCAAGTTTGGATACGAGAGGAAAATCTGATGGAGTCAAGTTGGGACTGCTGATCCTTTTGTGGCGGTACTCCATTGATTGCCTCTTACTCAGGATTGTAATGGCAACTGTCATGTTATTTCCAGTCAGTCATCCCAACTCTCATCTCATATCCAGTTAGTCATCCCAACTCGGATGTCATCTCATGTCATCTCATCTCCAGTTTGTCATCCCAACTCTCGTCTCATGTCATCCCAACTCTCATCTCTTGCACTTCACACTTCACAGCACTGACATGTCTTGCTGTTCTCTGCCATCTTTACCTGCGTAGCACCGAGACATAGTGTTAGAATCGTGAAACTTCACACCCAGTGGTGGGGGGAACAATGTGCAGAATGCACTTTGTTTCATTCCAATATCTTTACCTGTTTTGGAAAAGAAGAATCTGAGGCATTACTTTTCAACACACCCTTGAAGTATGATGCTTGCAGGAATTTCTCTCCATTTATACCTTTAAAATATCATTTTGATGTTTGTATGCAAATGTATTTTACTCTGCTTTTAAAATGCCTATTAATGAAATGTTTTATTTGAAAGTTCTTATGAATATCCACTTGCAGGACACTACCTTCATAACATCTGTGTTTACGGCCTGGGTGACCTTCCATGGCTCATCAATAAAACCCACATCTTTGCCAACAAGTTTGAGGCACAGACATACCCTCTGGCACTGGAATGCATGGAGAGATGGCATCGTGGCCGGTTGTTGGATCAGGCAGTCTCCAAAGGGACACTTCCTTCTGACAATTTCACGGTGCTCTTAGGTCCTGTACTGTAACTGTGTCCACAAAGCCTCGACACTGCTCGCTTTTCCACATTAACATGAAGGCAGATGTTTCCCCATACATTTATGTGCATGTGTTTTTTATAGCAAGATGGCTTGCTGGTGCACAGTTGTTTAGGGAACGCAACTTTTCCTTCTTCCTGTACATTTCAATTAGCAATGTCCGAGACACCTCGTCGGGTAGTTTAATTACCTGTGTAAACCCTCATATTGTATCGTCGTTTTCATGACATGGCCTCTTCTTTTTCTTCCTGTTCCTCTTGTCATTTTTTGATTTGATGGACGTGGACAAACTGGAGTACATAGAGTACTGGTTGATGGCTCCAATCCCCACCCCCTTGCTGTTTGGCTGGGTTTTGAGAAACCCATTTGGTAGATACTGAGCTGGAAAAATATGCCGAACTTTTAGATTTTTGTCAGGTGATATTTATTCATATGTACATATGCAGTTAATGAGGCAAAGGAAAAGGCCATTCTGGCCATCTTATCTGTGCTAAGACCGTTACCAGCATTCTCGGTACAAAGCAGTATTTCTCTAACCTATGTCTCATGTGTTGCTGGTGGTTGTAGGGGGTGGAGAGAAAGAGCTGGTTGGAAAGGGTGTGGGAGTAAAAGTGACAGGTAGGAATGTGTGTGTGTGTGGGAGGGGGTGGCAGGATGGGGAGGAGAGTGTCAAATAGAAGGAAGATGGCAAGTTGGGAATATATAATTATTTGTATTTTATTTTTGCAGGATAATACTTGTTTACATTTATTTGGATTAATTTGATAGTAATAAAGTGGTATTTTAAGCTCGTTTTCTTCCAGTGTGTAAAGATCGGGAGTTCTGCTTAATTGTTGGGAAATCTAAGATTGTTGAGTTTTCAGCTCGGTGACTAATCTGATAGATAAAATTGCCCTTTTTTGTCCTATTTATGATGACTGGTTGATATTTTTGGTTAACTATCTTCTTTGGTATCACCAGATTTTATAGCTCAGCAGGAAGTATGACATGAGACTCGGAATGTTTACTTTACTACGTATGACTGGCAATATTTTTCGATTGTTTACGACCATCCACGTGACTATTTTATGAGAAACGGCACTTCCAAACAATAAGTAAAACTAAACAGCACTCCACCATTTTGAAACGATTGAGAAAGAGCAGATGTTGCATCAGACCATCACCACAAATTGGTCCTAATGTGAAAAATTCCACTCCTCGAGTCACTGGGCCATTTTACAAGACATGGCCGACGGTATTGAAGGCAAGTACTGTCCGTCTGGTAACATGCTGATTTATAATTATTAATGCCCACAATTACGGCTAATTAATAGGTGCGCTGAAATAATGAACTATTTGACGCATTTTATCTGCAACACGAGCAAAAATGCACGACTTATTAAAAGTAAAACAGTTCACTCTATCTCTCACTTAACCTTACACACACCATGGATTAGCAGGTGGAGGGAGAAAGATGAGGAGGTAGAGACTAAAGGTGGAAACTATTTTTGGATCGTTTACGAGCTCATTGGCATTGTCTTTCTCTTCAATGCTGCAAGTGTAGCTCGGGCACTGCTCACGCATATTCTCGTGTAACCCAAAAATGTCGAGCCGAGCAGCGGGGAAGTTGTAATCAC
>NC_140969.1:71130535-71138035 GCF_056783735.1 Eptatretus burgeri
ACGCTCGCTGATAGGACGGAACAGAAGTGGGCGTGAATCATTCTTGATCCGATTTCTCGGAAAGGCTGGTGTTTTTGTACCCGCTGCTCGGTGCGCGCCCTGTACGAGTCAAGTATCGTTGCCCACAAGCGGCGCGGGAATGGCGGTGATGCGATGGTTGTGACGGTAAAGGTCATGGCTGTTGGCGTTGCTGTTGTTGTGAAGCGGCGTTGCGGTTGGTGGTTGGTGTGTGAAAGCGGTTGTGGAGAAGGTGGATGTTGTGAAGGCGGTTCTGGAGAAGGTGGCTGTGGTTGTCGAGATGCAGTTGGTGGTGGTTGTGGTGGTAGTAATGGCGGTTGGTCCAAAATAAAGATAGTAAAAGAAAAACGGCTATCGAAAAGGGTCGCAGCCCGAATGAATGACATTTATTCCCTCGAAACAACGGGTTTGGGCTAACTGCACATATACTTAGAGATATCTCACCTACGGGACCTGAATGGTGGTTTGCGAATTTCGTCAACCACAACACTACCCCCTCCCCTTTTTACAGACTCGTCCCGAGTCATCAAATTTTCGTGTGCCATCATGTGTAGTTTTCCCCTAGTACATTTTACCTACGGATCCCTGAGTGCGACATTCATGGTATTCGTGTCCCCAAAATAAATAACCTGAGGGCTGAGTAACTACCGAAACAAACTCACTCACACGGACGACTTAAATAAAATTGCCGGCGCTAAAGGACCGGTCACACCTTGACGTTTTAGCCAGCGATGGCAACGTATTAAAATGTATGTAAAACGCTGGCTGACGTTGAACTTTTGATGTTTTTTTAAAGATTCGGACGTATTCATAACGAGTTGGTCGTATGCATAACATATTAGTAATGGACACAGAACGTTTCGTTGTGTTATAGATAACTTATACCAACGAATGCTGACCTGTTGTCGGCCGACACAACCGATGCCCAACGATAGTCTAACTTAGGCATAGCACGTTGCACGCATCGCCGACGATGTCGTGACGTAGCCTATTAAAAGGCTGACTCACAACGATTCGAATCATAACTGCCGTAGAAATGGAAGTGACAACATCGCGGTCACACCTTGGCGATCTTGCCAGCGTATGCCGACCTAAGAAAAATGTGTCTAAAACGTTGGGGGCACGTCAAATACGGTATGAGTAAGTTTGGTATACGTGAGTGGAACGCTAAAGTACACTATCATACGTCGTAGTAAGTAGAGTACGTCAAGAAATTTTAAACATGTTCAAAATTTTACGACGTACTTGGCGTATGACACACATTCCGCATGCGATGGGGATAAGTTTTACACACTATATGTGGACGCTTACACACGTCCACAAAGGCTACTTATAAGTTACTCATAAGTTGAAACACGTCGCGGTAATGTCTTTTTTACGCGAAACTTATTTCTAACTTATGTTTGACGTGCTTTGAACCAATTCTTTACGTAGTCCCAACACACATCGACGTATGTAGACGTATTCCAATGATGTCTTCCGGTCGACAAAAAAAAGAATGTGTTTCTAGCTTACAACTGCCATATAAAGACGTGTTCCCAGCGGTTTTGGGAATTGGTATATAAAAATGCTGCTCATAAAAGGGGAACCCAACAGTGTTTTCGAGTCCTTTTTGAGTCGATGTCCATGTCAGCAGTATCAGTATCAGTATCAGTGTTGGTATTAGTATTAGTAGTAGAAGTAGTTTGTTCATGTTGGCAGTAGTAGGTGAGTGTGAGGGGGAGGGTGTGGGTTATGATGGATCCTCCTTGCGTCCGCGTGTCCACGGGTAGGTTCATAGGCTGCCACTCAACGATTTAAATGGCTGCATCTCCACTATTGAAAGTAGACACTTGCGCTCAACAATTGGATTTTTTTTACACTCAACGACTTTTAAACGGTACCACTCAGCTATTTTCATTGTTTACAATGAACGATTTAAATTGCTGTCACTCGCCTTTGTTTTTTGACGCTGGGGTTTGGAAATTTGAAGCGTTTCTTCTGAACGTGTTAAAACGCTCAAACTCGACTATTTTAAATAGACGCTGCCGATGGACAATTGGAATCATAGCCAAGCTAGACATCGAAGTGTGAACATCCTCGTCATGCCGAAGAAAAGTTTGAAGAATGCTGCAAATAAGTGTCCTGGCCATGGCCGTGGATGCTGACGCAAGGACGATCCATTATACCGACGTCTTTCAGCCTATGAGTAACTTAAAAGTAACGTCTGTCGATGTGTGGCAACGATCGCGTAACGTGCCAACAACACGTTAATCATAGGTTAGAAATAAGTTTCGGGTACGCTAAACATTACGCTAAACATCTCAACTTATGATTAACTTACAAGTAGCATGTGTTGACGTCTGTCAACGATCGCAGACCGTGCATACAACTTGTGGCCAGTGTAGCGGAACGTGTGAGTCATACGCCGGCATACGTCGTGAAATTTCAAGCATGAAAAAATTTGAGGACAACCGAAAAGTACAACATTTAAAGCCAACGTACAACAACGTATGGCAGTGTTTTTCAGCGTGCTCTCAATGTTATCAAAACTTACCCATAACGTATACAACGTGTGCCAGCGTTTTAGAAAAAAAATTCAAAAATCGGCATACGTTGGCTAAAACGCCAAGGTGTGACCGGGCCTTAAGACAGACATGCCGGGGGCGCACTCATATGTACAGTACATCTTAACCTTAACTTACAAATTTTACACTAAACCATGGTCCAGGATCAATGAACTCTGCAAAAAGAAAGCAGTTAGCAGGGAGCCAGGCTGCTCGCATGCAGTCTCTGGCTCAAACAATGCAGGTGACGGGGAACGTGGCCGGCTGCTCACACGCAGTCCAAGGCCTTCCCTTTTGAACTGAATGCAGTGAACCACAACGGTGCATGGGCTGCACAAATGCAGTCTCCGTGCCAGCTCAAGTGGCACACGCAATGAACACAACGAATGGATGGACGCAAACACGGTGCACGGGCCGCCACTGCAGGCCCGTGTTGTAGCTGCCAACAGGGCAGTTCTCGCAGCTTGCAAACTGTTGCTTTCTGATCCTGGCGCACATGGCAATGAACGGGGGGGGGGGGGGGCAAAGCAAAAATAGAACGGGGCTGGTGAACAGGGGCAGTGGGCATGGCATGGCAAAGGTGATCAGGCAAACACAGCCTGCAGAACAAGGCCGCTGCAGGCAAACACAGCCGGCAGTTGAACTGGCCGGCACAGGCCTTGCAGAAAACAGCTGCAGACGATCCGGCCAGTACAGGCCTTGCAGCACAGCAGCTGCAGCCAATCCAGCCGGCACAGGCCTTGCAGCAAAACAACAGCTGCCGATGAAGCTGGCCAGCCTTCGCCGTTCAGTGGAGGTTGGTGGAGGGAGTGCGGTGGTGCTGGCCACTCGGAAGGTGGGCTCGGACCTACCCTACGGTCTCCCTCCCAACCTATCGCCTTTGCCTGTCACTGTCTATACCCACTCCCTTTGTTTGTCAAACCCCAATTTAGCCCCAACTTATTTTTTTATTTTTACTTCCCCACTACAAATCGTCCCCTAACCCCCTGTACTGTCCTTGTTCGGCTAACCTATCCTGTCACCTAGCCTACTCCCAACCCCTCCGTTCCCTTCCTGGAGGGGAACAAGGGAGAGCTAGCGTCCTGTGTCGAGGCCCAACGAAGCCTCAGAATGGCCTCCCCAGACTTCAGCGATCTAACCCAAAGTGGGTCCAGCGGCCCACAACGAGAGCGAGGGGATGGATGGTGCGGAGGGGTACACTTCCTAATCTACCCTAACCATTAACCTGTTAAACTACCCCGGGGCTTTGAACAAGCGCCTCTCGCTTAAACTATTGGTTCTAACAACCCAGATTCCCGTCGCCTGTGTTGGTGTCCTCATAATTTCGGGCCTCGCCCTCCAATTTTCTCTCCGTGCCCTCACACGGTCTCATGGCTGGGACGCGTGGCTCCCTTTGGCAGGCACGACCCTCTGCCGAATCTCCCGCTATGGCACCCCCGGGCACTACACTGCCTCCGAGCCTACCAGCTCCCTAAACACCGGGAAGTGCCCCCCATGGCACCTCCCCTGAAACGCACATGTGGCAGGCTGGCTTCCCGGGCCCCTTTCCGAGGGTCACCCGTGCCCACAACACTGCCCACGCGGCTAACGGCACCCCGGGCCCCCACACCAAGCGGGTGCACCCGTGCCCACTACGCTATCCCGGCCCCCCCATGGGCCCTTGGCCTACCACGGCCGACTAGCCTGGTGCCCGGGGTACCCACTCAGCGATACTCACCTTTCGCAGCCACGCTCCCAGCCCGTCAACAGGGCTCCTGCACCCCTCCAAACGGGTTTCGAGCCTACACTCCCACCAACAACAAAGCGACCTCCATTTTGTAAATTTGACTAACCCCCTAACTCACTCTACACTGACCCCGGGGTCCCTTGGGCGGGAGTCACTCCTCCCCCAATCACTCATCGCACCATGCATTCCCCATTCGCTCCACTCGCACAGACCCGCTGGCCTCACTCACTCACCAAGCACATGCTTCCACTTCACTCACCAACTCTTCAACACACTCACCGCTGGACTCTGCCATCCTTCTAACTACCTCCCCTAACTAACTCGTGCTCCCACGTCGTCCCTTAAACTAGTAGCACGTTCCTTTTAACACTACGTAGCGAAACTACGTCAACTCTACACATCCACAAGTCTGTCACTGTCTCCAAATCTCTAAAATAACCTTTATTTCCCCACCGAAAGCTCATCTAAATCCCTCTAACTAATCCATTCCACGGGCCCCATGAGGACTTACCCCTGCCCCATGGAGCCGGTCTAACTAAGCTAACCCTTCCCCCTAACTAGTTTCCATCCTGTGCCCTGGGAAGGGGGTCTTCCACCCCTTGCCCGGGAATCCTGTGCACCGGAAAGTGAGGCTTGCTTTTTTTTCTTTTTTTTTCCACATGCGCAGCACCAGCGCGGCAACTCACAGCTCGCGCACTTTGCACCTGCCCGTGACGTCATGCAGCTGCACTTGTACCTCGTCCCTCCTTGGACGGTACCATCCGGCAGGGATACCCCTCCTGCCGGATTCCAACCCCACGTGCAGCCATGATGTCACCGTGCACATTAAAAAAAAACACAAGCCCCAAATCTCGAGGGGTTCACCACACGAACACATGTGCTCTGCCCGTTGGAGCTTAACACACCCGGCCGCATGGAGAACCCGTCCGGTCCAAATCCGTTATCCTGCCTAAACTTTGTCCGTCCGCGGGATCGGCAAATCCACCGCGTGAGTTTCCGGACCGGAAGTTCACTCTCGCAAGCGAGCACGTGGGGGCCTCGTGCGTTGCACAGCACGGACCTCGCGCTCGCTGCTGGGTGAACCCGGCACGGTCCGCAAAACATCGACAGCCGCGACTCGGCTTTTGTCCCTCTGTCGCCGTCGTCGTCGCCATTCCACCCACGCACACCTGCGTGTTACGACGCTCACACTCCACTCCATTACATTCGCCCGGGGAGACGTGGCTGCATGTTCACACATGCCCACCGACATCTCCCTCATGCACAGCGACCTTGCACACGCTGTCTCTCTCACACTCGGCCGCTCACTCACGCATGCCATTACCCTTGCACACGTGGCTCCACTCACTCGCGGCCTTTCACTCACTCGTGCCATTTCCCTCACACAAACCATACCACTCACACGCGGGGGTACTCGCTCGCGGTGCCTCATCCACACACGGCGTGCTGGGAAGCACGATCTTCTGCACACTTACCACCACACCACTCGCACGTGGTGCTCCATTCATACTGGCCGTTTCACTCACACACACGGCCTCTTCCACTTGCGGTGCCCCTTTTACACACGGCGTGCTGGGAAGCACGTACTCCGGCACAGTCACCACCAACCCACTCACACACGGGGTCGCTTTCACACACGGGGTCTTTGTCACCCACCCGGTCGCTCTCACCCACGCCCTTGCACCCGCGCTATGCGTGCGTTGCAGCACGCATTTCGCCACACTCGTGAACACACACCTCGACACCACACACCGGGACAACCATACTGGGGATTAGTGTCCCCACAAGGGTCTCCGGGGCCTCTATACCCCCAAGCTTTCCGTGCACCTGTTCACAGCACCCGTCCCCTCAACCTCGCAAAGCACGACCGAACCCACCTGGTCGTGATTTGCCTCAAGGGGGGCATACTCCCTCCACTCGTTCCTGGAGGAGGCCATCCAACTGCTCGCCCCGGGTCTCTACCCAGTCCGCGAGCTCACCCCCATTATCCTCCACTACCTCCGTGTGTGTGTGTGTGTGTGTGTGTGTGTGTGTGTGTGTGTGTGTGTGTGTGTGTGTGTGTGTGTGTGTGTGTGTGTGCGCGCGCGTCACTTACCCCGTCTTCATCGTGTAGTCTTCCCTCTATCGTTCCCATCTCCCGTGTCTCTGCCAACTCAGTCACCTCTTCACCCTTTACCTCCCCTGTCTCAATTATTATTTCCGTTTCTTCCCTTGTTGGCTCCCTCGTGCACGTCTCCGTCACCCCAATTAGTTTTTCCCTCTCGGTCACCGTCACTCTTCTCGTCACGACCCTCGCCCAACACGTCTCCCGAATTACTTTGTCACCCGCCTCCACTGCGGGCCTGACAGCCGTTGCACTCCCTCCCAGCTCGTTTGTTCCCACACGTGGAGTCGCCATTTTAAACTCCCTGGTAACGGCCTTCATGCCCGCCTGCAGGCTTCGGCCCATGTTCTGCGTCTCACCCCGCAGCTCTTTCATTTCTTCCTTCATTTTGAGTGCGTTTGTTTCCATATTTTCGTTCATGCCTTTTATTTCGTTTTTCATTTCATTTGTGTTTGCATCCATTTTCGTTTTCACTTCGTTCATTCGCTTGTTCATGCCTTTTATTTCGTTTTTCATTTCATTTGTGTTTGTATCCATCCTCGCTCTCATTGCCGCCAGCATGGCGCAGAGCTGGGCCATGTCTGGTGCGCTTGGGTGAGCCGATTCGGCAAGGATCGGGGGGTTTTGGTGGAGAGGGGGAGGGGAGGTGTCATACACCGCGGCCGCCGCCGCATCTATTTCGGGCTCTGGGTTCAGTTGGGGAAGTTCCTGTTCCTGCACAACCAACATTTCCTGCACGGGGTTTTCATCCTGCACCATGGATTCTACACATTCTAAATCCATTTCTAATACCCCCGGCTCCCGCTCGCCTTGAGACGTCATCTTATTTCTCGTAAAAGGTTAATTTGAATCGCTCGTAATTTGGAGGGAATCGGGGGTTGCTCCTCTCACCCCTGGACCGATTCCCGTGAATTTAGCTGGAGACAGGAGAGCCCGTTTTCCCGCTCTCCGACACCAGTGTCGCGAGGAGGGGGATGGGTTTGTATCCCACTCCTGACACCAGTGTTGCGGATTCGCGCCCGCCGGCGTGCTGACGGCCACGTAACTCGAATCGCGGCACGTCGCCCACCGGACGGACAATCCCGTCGTGACCCTCTCGGACTAAC
>NC_140969.1:71143035-71155535 GCF_056783735.1 Eptatretus burgeri
AATGAAAATACTGCTTTTGCTACAACTTGGGGCGAAATTGTTGGCTTGGTTGAAGACCTTATGAGCGACCAAGACCCACAGAACGAGTTCGTCCTTGATGACCCAACCAAAGAGTTATACCTTGGAGACCAGCAAAATCCTGAAAAAGAGTTTTACAGCAATAGTACTCATTGTGAGTTATCAAGACAATACCCACTGAACAAGTTATACCTTGATGAGCCAGAATACAAGTTTTACCTTGGAGACTCACAAATTTTGAAAAAATCAAGAAATGAGTTCTGCCTTGATGGTTTAAATAACTACCTTGGAGACTCAGGAAAAGGGTTCTGCCAAGATGGTTCTAAATATGGGGCCTACCTTGGAGACTCACAAATTTTGAAAAAATCAGTAAATGAGTTCTGCCTTGATGGTTTAAATAACTACCTTGGAGACTCAGGAAAAGGGTTCTGCCAAGATGGTTCTAAATATGGGGCCTACCTTGGAGACTCACAAATTTTGAAAAAATCAGTAAATGAGTTCTGCCTTGATGGTTTAAATAACTACCTTGGAGACTCAGGAAAAGGGTTCTGCCAAGATGGTTCTAAATATGGGGCCTACCTTGGAGACTCACAAATTTTGAAAAAAATCAGTAAATGAGTTCTGCCTTGATGGTTTAAATAACTACCTTGGAGACTCAGGAAAAGGGTTCTGCCAAGATGGTTCTAAATATGGGTCCTACCTTGGAGACTCACAAATTTTGAAAAAATCAGTAAATGAGTTATCCTTAAGAGACTTTGTAAGTTGGTTTTACTTTGAATACTTGAAATGTGGGTTCTGGATTGATAACTCACAATGTGATACATATCTTGGAAACTCAACGGGAATGTGGTTATACCTTGAAGACTTGGAAAGTTGGGTTTATGTTGGACACTTGAAACTTTTTTGGGGGCTTTTATTTATTTATTTATTTATTTATTATTATTATTATTTTATTTATTTATATTTTGGAGACTTTTGGAGTTGCTATCACTCTTTGGGATCTAAACCTATCGATGTAGTTCTTTGTTGGATGGTGCTTGATGGGAGCAAGATCAAGAAAGTTCTGGGAAGAAAGTGCAGGCTTACTCCCCCTTTCTACGTCATCAAACCTGAAAGCCTTAAAAGACAGAATTGGAAGAAGAAAAAAAAACGTAAAAATATATATATATATATATATATATATATATATATAGGTGGAAATCTCATTTTGAAAAAGACTGTGTTGGGTGAGGATTGAGTTGGGGTTGAGATTTTGAATGTGAGGGTTGGGGTTGAGATTTTGAATGTGAGGGTTGGGACACACACACATACACATCAACAAACAAAAGTTAAGCCTTGACTATTCAGTTGAGGATTCTGTGTTTGGGGTTCACAGATCTAAGAACGTCCCCCTTGACACACATTATATACTGTTATACACCTCGGACTTGGCCCTCGAGTGTCCACAACGGTGTATAGTAGGAGGGAGTGAAGCGCCAACCTATTGCTCCCATTACACACACACACACAAACAAAAGTTAAGCCTTGACTATTCAGTTGAGGATTCTGTGTTTGGGGTTCACAGATCTAAGAACGTCCCCCTTGACACACATTATATACTGTAATACACCTCGGACTTGTCCCTCTAGTGTCCACAAAGGTGTATTATCTGCTTAGTTTTGTCTTTTGTAATTCCTGTGAATAAAATGAACCTAAAATCTCTTCCCCTTCCAAATCATATATTTTATAAGTCCAAGGAACTGTATCTATTACATCAACAATTTTAAAGAGTTCTTTCGTCCATCGTTCAGTAAAACCCTTTTCAAAAAGAAATATTCTAATTGAACACCTAGTCAATGAACAGCTAAAAATCAAGTCAATGAAAAGAAAGAAAAGAATCACAATTGAACATCCACTCAATGAACTGTTAATATTCTAATTGAACACCTACTCAATGAACTGTTAATATTCTAATTGAACACCTACTCAATGAACTGTTAATATTCTAATTGAACACCTACTCAATGAACTGTTAATATTCTAATCAATGAAAAGAAAGAAAGAATCCTAATTGAACACCTACTCAATGAACTGTTAATATTCTAATTGAACACCTACCCATCAAGTCAATGAAAAAGAAAGAAAAGAATCAAGATGAACACCTAGTTAATGAACAGAAAGAAAGAATCCATATGAACACCTACCCAATGAAAAAGAAATAATCTAATCAATAAACTGTTAATATTCCAATTGAACACCTAGTTAATGAACTGTTAATATATTCTAATTAAACACCTAGTTAATGTACAGAAAGAATCCATATGAACACCTACTCAATGAAAAAGAAATATTCTAATCAATGTACAGAAAGAAAGAATCCTAATTGAACATCTACTCATCTAATCAATGAAAAGAAAGAAAGAATCACAATTGAACATCTACTCAATAAACTGTTAATATATTCTAATTGAACACCTAATCAATAAACTGTTAATATATTCCAATTGAACACCTAGTTAATGTACAGAAAGAAAGAATCCATATGAACACCTACTCAATGAACAGCTAAAAATCAAGTCAATGAAAAAGAAAGAAAAGAATCAAGATGAACACCTAGTTAATGAACAGAAAGAAAGAATCCATATGAACACCTAGTTAATGTACAGAAAGAAAGAATCCATATGAACACCAAGTCAATGAAAAGAAAGAAAGAATCCTAATTGAACACCTAATCAATAAACTGTTAATATATTCCAATTGAACACCTACTCAATGAACAGAAAGAAAAGAATCAAGATGAACACCTACTAATCAAGTCAATGAAAAGAAAAAAAGAAACAAGATGAACACCTACTAATCAAGTCAATGAAAAGAAAAAAAAAGAATCAAGATGAACACCTACTAATCAAGTCAATGAAAAAGAAAGAAAAGAATCAAGATGAACACCTAGTTAATGAACAGCTAAAAATCAAGATGAACACCTAGTTAATGAACAGAAAGAAAGAATCCATATGAACACCTAGTTAATGTACAGAAAGTAAAGAATCAAGATGAACACCTAGTTAATGTACAGAAAGAAAGAATCAAGATGAACACCTAGTTAATGAACAGCTAAAAATCAAGTCAATGAAAAAAGAAAGAAAAGAATCAAGATGAACACCTAGTTAATGAACAGAAAGAAAGAATCCATATGAACACCTACTCAATGAAAAAGAAAGAAAGAATCCATATGAACACCTAGTTAATGAACTGTTAATATTCTAATTGAACACCTACTCAATGAAAAGAAAGAAAGAATCCTAATTGAACATCTACTCATCTAATCAATGAAAAGAAAGAAAGAATCCTAATTGAACACCAAGTCAATGAAAAAGAAAGAAAGAATCCTAATTGAACACCGACTCAATGAACTGTTAATATTCTAATTGAACACCTACTCATCTAATCAATGAACTGTTAATATATTCTAATTGAACACCTACTCAATGAACTGTTAATATATTCTAATTGAACACCTACTCAATGAACAGAAAGAAAAGAATCAAGATGAACACCTAGTTAATGTACAGAAAGAAATATTCTAATCAATGAACTGTTAATATATTCTAATTGAACACCTACTCATCTAATCAATGAACTGTTAATATATTCTAATTGAACACCTACTCAATGAACTGTTAATATATTCTAATTGAACACCTACTCATCTACTCGATGAAAAAAAGAAATAATCTAATCAATGAACTGTTAATATATTCTAATTGAACACCTAGTTAATGAACAGAAAGAAAAGAATCAAGATGAACACCTAGTTAATGAACAGCTAAAAATCTAGATGAACACCTACTCAATGAACTGATAATATTCTAATTGAACACCTACTTATCTACTCAATGAAAAAGATATATTCTAATCAATGAACTGTTAATATATTCTAATTGAACACCTACTCAATGAACAGAAAGAAAGAATCACAATTGAACATCTACTTATCTAATCAATGAACTGTTAATATATTCTAATTGAACACCTACTCAATGAACTGTTAATATATTCTAATTGAACACCTACCCATCAAGTCAATTAAAAAGAAAGAAAAGAATCAAGATGAACACCAAGTTAATGTACAGAAAGAAAGAATCCATATGAACACCTAATCAATAAACTGTTAATATATTCTAATTGAACACCTACTCATCTAATCAATGAAAAGAAAGAAAGAATCCTAATTGAACACCTACTTATCTAATCAATGAACTGTTAATATTCTAATTGAACACCTACTCATCAAGTCAATGAAAAAGAAAGAAAAGAATCAAGATGAACACCAAGTTAATGTACAGAAAGAAAAGAATCAAGATGAACACCTACTCAATGAACAGCTAAAAATCAAGATGAACACCTAGTTAATGAACAGCTAAAAATCAAGATGAACACCTAGTTAATGTACAGAAAGAAATATTCTAATCAATGAACTGTTAATATATTCTAATTGAACACCTAGTTAATGAACATAAAGAAAAGAATCAAGATGAACACCTAGTTAATGTACAGAAAGAAATATTCTAATCAATGAACTGTTAATATATTCTAATTGAACACCTACTCATTTAATCAATGAACTGTTAATATATTCTAATTGAACACCTACTCAATGAAAAAGAAAGAAAAGAATCAAGATGAACACCAAGTCAATGAAAAAGAAAGAAAAGAATCAAGATGAACACCTACTTATCTAATCAATGAAAAGAAAGAAAGAATCCTAATTGAACACCTAATCAATGAACTGTTAATATATTCCAATTGAACACCCACTCAATGAACAGAAAGAAAAAGAATCAAGATGAACACCTACTAATCAAGTCAATGAAAAAGAAAGAAAAGAATCAAGATGAACACCTACTCAATGAACAGTTAATATATTCTAATTGAACACCTACTCAATGAACTGTTAATATTCTAATTGAACACCTACTCAATGAACTGTTAATATTCTAATTGAACACCTACTCAATGAAAAGAAAGAAAGAATCCCAATTGAACACCTAGTTAATGAACTGTTAATATATTCGAATTGAACACCTACTCATCTAATCAATGAAAAGAAAGAAAGAATCCTAATTGAACATCTACTCATCTAATCAATAAAAAAGAAAGAAAAGAATCAAGATGAACACCTAGTTAATGAACAGCTAAAAATCAAGATGAACACCTACTCAATGAACAGTTAAAAATCAAGTCAATGAAAAAGAAAGAAAAGAATCAAGATGAACACCTACTCAATAAACAGAAAGAAAGAATCCTAATTGAACACCTAGTTAATGAACAGCTAAAAATCAAGATGAACACCTAATCAATGAACTGTTAATATATTCCAATTGAACACCTACTCAATGAACAGCTAAAAATCTAGATGAACACCTACTCAATGAACAGCTAAAAATCAAGTCAATGAAAAAGAAAGAAAAGAATCAAGATGAACACCTAGTTAATGAACAGCTAAAAATCAAGTCAATGAAAAAGAAAGAAAAGAATCAAGATGAACACCTACTCAATGAAAAAGAAAGAAAGAATCCTAATTGAACACCTAGTTAATGAACAGCTAAAAATCAAGATGAACACCTACTCAATGAACAGCTAAAAATCAAGTCAATGAAAAAGAAAGAAAAGAATCAAGATGAACACCTAGTTAATGAACAGCTAAAAATCAAGATGAACACCTACTCAATGAAAAGAAAGAACCCAATGAATACCTTTCTTTTCCCTCATATCTATTTACTTTTTCTTGTTAAAAAGCTTTTTTCCTAAATAATTCACGTTTTTATCAAGAAAATATAAGCTAAAAATAAAAGTGAATTCACCAATTTTTTGGTTTTAATTAAAAAATTGGTGAATTCACTTTTTTTTTTTAGCTTATATTTTCTTGATAAAAACGTGAATTATTTAGGAAAAAGCTTTTAACAAGAAAAAGTAAATAGATATGAGGGAAAAGAAAGGTATTCATTGGGTTCTTTCTTTTCATTGAGTAGGTGTTCATCTTGATTTTTAGCTGTTCATTAACTAGGTGTTCATCTTGATTCTTTTCTTTCTTTTTCATTGACTTGATTTTTAGCTGTTCATTGAGTAGGTGTTCATCTTGATTCTTTTCTTTCTGTACATTAACTTGGTGTTCATCTTGATTCTTTTCTTTCTTTTTCATTGACTTGATGAGTAGGTGTTCAATTAGAATATTAACAGTTCATTGATTAGATAAGTAGGTGTTCAATTAGGATTCTTTCTTTCTTTTCATTGATTAGATGAGTAGGTGTTCAATTAGAATATATTAACAGTTTATTGATTAGGTGTTCATATGGATTCTTTCTTTCTGTACATTAACTTGGTGTTCATCTTGATTCTTTTCTTTCTTTTTCATTGACTTGATGGGTAGGTGTTCAATTAGAATATATTAACAGTTCATTGAGTAGGTGTTCAATTAGAATATATTAACAGTTCATTGATTAGATAAGTAGATGTTCAATTGTGATTCTTTCTTTCTGTTCATTGAGTAGGTGTTCAATTAGAATATATTAACAGTTCATTGATTAGAATATATCTTTTTCATTGAGTAGATAAGTAGGTGTTCAATTAGAATATTATCAGTTCATTGAGTAGGTGTTCATCTAGATTTTTAGCTGTTCATTAACTAGGTGTTCATCTTGATTCTTTTCTTTCTGTTCATTAACTAGGTGTTCAATTAGAATATATTAACAGTTCATTGATTAGATTATTTCTTTTTTTCATCGAGTAGATGAGTAGGTGTTCAATTAGAATATATTAACAGTTCATTGAGTAGGTGTTCAATTAGAATATATTAACAGTTCATTGATTAGATGAGTAGGTGTTCAATTAGAATATATTAACAGTTCATTGATTAGAATATTTCTTTCTGTACATTAACTAGGTGTTCATCTTGATTCTTTTCTTTCTGTTCATTGAGTAGGTGTTCAATTAGAATATATTAACAGTTCATTGAGTAGGTGTTCAATTAGAATATATTAACAGTTCATTGATTAGATGAGTAGGTGTTCAATTAGAATATTAACAGTTCATTGAGTAGGTGTTCAATTAGGATTCTTTCTTTCTTTTTCATTGACTTGGTGTTCAATTAGGATTCTTTCTTTCTTTTCATTGATTAGATGAGTAGATGTTCAATTAGGATTCTTTCTTTCTTTTCATTGAGTAGGTGTTCAATTAGAATATTAACAGTTCATTAACTAGGTGTTCATATGGATTCTTTCTTTCTTTTTCATTGAGTAGGTGTTCATATGGATTCTTTCTTTCTGTTCATTAACTAGGTGTTCATCTTGATTCTTTTCTTTCTTTTTTCATTGACTTGATTTTTAGCTGTTCATTAACTAGGTGTTCATCTTGATTCTTTCTTTCTGTACATTAACTAGGTGTTCATCTTGATTCTTTACTTTCTGTACATTAACTAGGTGTTCATATGGATTCTTTCTTTCTGTTCATTAACTAGGTGTTCATCTTGATTTTTAGCTGTTCATTAACTAGGTGTTCATCTTGATTCTTTTCTTTCTTTTTCATTGACTTGATTAGTAGGTGTTCATCTTGATTTTTTTTTTCTTTTCATTGACTTGATTAGTAGGTGTTCATCTTGATTCTTTTTTTCTTTTCATTGACTTGATTAGTAGGTGTTCATCTTGATTCTTTTCTTTCTGTTCATTGAGTAGGTGTTCAATTGGAATATATTAACAGTTTATTGATTAGGTGTTCAATTAGGATTCTTTCTTTCTTTTCATTGACTTGGTGTTCATATGGATTCTTTCTTTCTGTACATTAACTAGGTGTTCATATGGATTCTTTCTTTCTGTTCATTAACTAGGTGTTCATCTTGATTCTTTTCTTTCTTTTTCATTGACTTGATTTTTAGCTGTTCATTGAGTAGGTGTTCATATGGATTCTTTCTTTCTGTACATTAACTAGGTGTTCAATTGGAATATATTAACAGTTTATTGATTAGGTGTTCAATTAGAATATATTAACAGTTTATTGAGTAGATGTTCAATTGTGATTCTTTCTTTCTTTTCATTGATTAGATGAGTAGATGTTCAATTAGGATTCTTTCTTTCTGTACATTGATTAGAATATTTCTTTTTCATTGAGTAGGTGTTCATATGGATTCTTTCTGTACATTAACTAGGTGTTTAATTAGAATATATTAACAGTTCATTAACTAGGTGTTCAATTGGAATATTAACAGTTTATTGATTAGATTATTTCTTTTTCATTGGGTAGGTGTTCATATGGATTCTTTCTTTCTGTACATTAACTAGGTGTTCAATTGGAATATATTAACAGTTTATTGATTAGGTGTTCAATTAGAATATATTAACAGTTTATTGAGTAGATGTTCAATTGTGATTCTTTCTTTCTTTTCATTGATTAGATGAGTAGATGTTCAATTAGGATTCTTTCTTTCTGTACATTGATTAGAATATTTCTTTTTCATTGAGTAGGTGTTCATATGGATTCTTTCTGTACATTAACTAGGTGTTTAATTAGAATATATTAACAGTTCATTAACTAGGTGTTCAATTGGAATATTAACAGTTTATTGATTAGATTATTTCTTTTTCATTGGGTAGGTGTTCATATGGATTCTTTCTTTCTGTTCATTAACTAGGTGTTCATCTTGATTCTTTTCTTTCTTTTTCATTGACTTGATGGGTAGGTGTTCAATTAGAATATTAACAGTTCATTGAGTAGGTGTTCAATTAGGATTCTTTCTTTCTTTTCATTGATTAGAATATTAACAGTTCATTGAGTAGGTGTTCAATTAGAATATTAACAGTTCATTGAGTAGGTGTTCAATTAGAATATTAACAGTTCATTGAGTAGGTGTTCAATTAGAATATTAACAGTTCATTGAGTGGATGTTCAATTGTGATTCTTTCTTTCTTTTCATTGACTTGATTTTTAGCTGTTCATTGACTAGGTGTTCAATTAGAATATTTCTTTTTGAAAAGGGTTTTACTGAACGATGGACGAAAGAACTTTTTAAAATTGTTGATGTAATAGATACAGTTCCTTGGACTTATAAAATATATGATTTGGAAGGGGAAGAGATTTTAGGTTCATTTTATTCACAGGAATTACAAAAGACAAAACTAAGCAGATAATACACCTTTGTGGACACTAGAGGGACAAGTCCGAGGTGTATTACAGTATATAATGTGTGTCAAGGGGGACGTTCTTAGATCTGTGAACCCCAAACACAGAATCCTCAACTGAATAGTCAAGGCTTAACTTTTGTTTGTGTGTGTGTGTGTAATGGGAGCAATAGGTTGGCGCTTCACTCCCTCCAACTATACACCGTTGTGGACACTCGAGGGCCAAGTCCGAGGTGTATAACAGTATATAATGTGTGTCAAGGGGGACGTTCTTAGATCTGTGAACCCCAAACACAGAATCCTCAACTGAATAGTCAAGGCTTAACTTTTGTTTGTTGATGTGTATGTGTGTGTGTCCCAACCCTCACATTCAAAATCTCAACCCCAACCCTCACATTCAAAATCTCAACCCCAACTCAATCCTCACCCAACACAGTCTTTTTCAAAATGAGATTTCCACCTATATATATATATTTTTACGTTTTTTTTTCTTCTTCCAATTCTGTCTTTTAAGGCTTTCAGGTTTGATGACGTAGAAAGGGGGAGTAAGCCTGCACTTTCTTCCCAGAACTTTCTTGATCTTGCTCCCATCAAGCACCATCCAACAAAGAACTACATCGATAGGTTTAGATCCCAAAGAGTGATAGCAACTCCAAAAGTCTCCAAAATATAAATAAATAAAATAATAATAATAATAAATAAATAAATAAATAAATAAAAGCCCCCAAAAAAGTTTCAAGTGTCCAACATAAACCCAACTTTCCAAGTCTTCAAGGTATAACCACATTCCCGTTGAGTTTCCAAGATATGTATCACATTGTGAGTTATCAATCCAGAACCCACATTTCAAGTATTCAAAGTAAAACCAACTTACAAAGTCTCTTAAGGATAACTCATTTACTGATTTTTTCAAAATTTGTGAGTCTCCAAGGTAGGACCCATATTTAGAACCATCTTGGCAGAACCCTTTTCCTGAGTCTCCAAGGTAGTTATTTAAACCATCAAGGCAGAACTCATTTACTGATTTTTTCAAAATTTGTGAGTCTCCAAGGTAGGCCCCATATTTAGAACCATCTTGGCAGAACCCTTTTCCTGAGTCTCCAAGGTAGTTATTTAAACCATCAAGGCAGAACTCATTTACTGATTTTTCAAAATTTGTGAGTCTCCAAGGTAGGCCCCATATTTAGAACCATCTTGGCAGAACCCTTTTCCTGAGTCTCCAAGGTAGTTATTTAAACCATCAAGGCAGAACTCATTTACTGATTTTTTCAAAATTTGTGAGTCTCCAAGGTAGGCCCCATATTTAGAACCATCTTGGCAGAACCCTTTTCCTGAGTCTCCAAGGTAGTTATTTAAACCATCAAGGCAGAACTCATTTACTGATTTTTTCAAAATTTGTGAGTCTCCAAGGTAGGCCCCATATTTAGAACCATCTTGGCAGAACCCTTTTCCTGAGTCTCCAAGGTAGTTATTTAAACCATCAAGGCAGAACTCATTTCTTGATTTTTTCAAAATTTGTGAGTCTCCAAGGTAAAACTTGTATTCTGGCTCATCAAGGTATAACTTGTTCAGTGGGTATTGTCTTGATAACTCACAATGAGTACTATTGCTGTAAAACTCTTTTTCAGGATTTTGCTGGTCTCCAAGGTATAACTCTTTGGTTGGGTCATCAAGGACGAACTCGTTCTGTGGGTCTTGGTCGCTCATAAGGTCTTCAACCAAGCCAACAATTTCGCCCCAAGTTGTAGCAAAAGCAGTATTTTCATTTCGTATTTCAGACACAATTTCCTGTGAGAGAAAATAATAATGTATTAATTAAGTTATTTAATTATTAAATGAGTATGCTTCAATCAAAGTTTGAAAATAGGAAAATAAAAAATCTTACCTCAATAGATAAGAGGTTTGAATCCAGTTCATCAACTTGAAGGTTTAGTTCCATAGAAGACAGACAGTTCGAGACAAGCACACAGAACACCATTGCCAGCAAAAACAAATGTTTAAAATGGAGCCTGGGTTTGAAGCTTTTATAGAGAAAGACTGGTGGGTGTGGTTTCCTTTGGAAATTCCCTGGGCAAGCCTAGGCAAGCCTTCATTGGGAAATTTTTCAAAACCATAACATCCTGTAATTTTCTAGTGATTTCTTTGTGAGTCAGAGATGAACTGGAAATGATGTAAGAGTGGGCGGGGCTTAGCAAAAGTAGGCGGAGTTTAGGAAAAGTGGGCGTGGCTTAGAAAAAATACCTTATGAAAAGTGGGCGGAGCTTAGCAAAAGTGGGCGGGGCTTAGGAAAAGTGGGCGTGGCTTAGAAAAAATACCTCATGAAAAGTGGGCGGAGCTTAGCAAAAGTGGGCGGGGCTTAGGAAAAGTGGGCGTGGCTTAGAAAAAATACCTTATGAAAAGTGGGCGGAGCTTAGCAAAAGTGGGCGGGGCTTAAAGAAAAGTGGGCGGGGCTTAACAAAAAATAACCTGTGGCTCAGGAGGTGGTCAAACAAGAGCATGAAGAGAAGTTTATCATTTCGTAATGGCACAAATAGGGTATCTTAAAAAATATAAAGATTCAAATGTTTTGTTTGTCAATATTTTAGATGGGGATTATTGTGCAAAGAAAATTAAACTATTGAAGGAATTTGAGAATGAACAAATCTTTATAGGTTCAATGAGTGAGCTGTTCAACCCCCAGGTGTTCAATTCAATGAGGTTCAACCTCCAAGTTAAAAGGGGAGACAAATAAATATACCTTGGGATAAAAGGGATTTATTTTTAGGGAAAAAAAAATATAAATCGCTGAAAATCCCCCATTCATTTACATGGGGAAAAGTGAGCCAGAATCAGTATTCATACCCTACATATATATATATATATATATATATATATATATATATATATATATATATATATATATATATATATATATATATAAATATATATATATATATATATGAATATATATATATATGTATGTAGATAAATAAAGATAAATCGAGATAAATGGAGAAAATAGAGATATATATATAGAGATATATTAAGACAAATAGAGATAAAGAGAGATATAGAGACATATGAAGACAAATAGAGATTTCTCGAAATCGAGATAAATATAGAGATAAATAGAGATTTCTCGAAATCGAGATAAATAGAGATTAATAGAGATAAATTGAGATATCGAGATATTTTGAGAGATAAATAGAAATATCGAGATATTTTGAGAGATAAATAGAAATAGAGATATTTTAAGAGATAGAGAGATATATACAAAGACAAATAAATATAGAGATAAATAAAGATAAATCGAGATATATAGAGATATATACAAAGACAAATAGAGATTTCTAGAAA
>NC_140969.1:71160208-71175208 GCF_056783735.1 Eptatretus burgeri
CTTGTCGTTATTTGCCCTGCGCTGAGTTCCGTGACATCGACCGGCAGGCAACGTCAAGGACGGACGGTGGTCTTGAAGGCACTGCACAACGCTTCAGGATCTCCCAACTTATCAGGTCCACTCAGCCTGTTCGCAAAGTCCTCCTCAGCTACCCTGTCATCCCTGTCTTTATTTGTTAACCTCATAAGTGTTTGTATGAAGTGTCTATATTTATTAATCTTAAGTGTGTGTGTGTGTGTGTGTGTGTGTGTGTGTGTGTGTGTGTGTGTGTGTCTTAGGGTTAGTGTGTCTGTTGTAAATGTGTGTTCGGGTTCGGTTTTGGGTTTAGCGTTAGAGCTGTTAGGGTTAGAGCTGTTATAGGTCATGTGGAGGTGGGTCGGTTCGTTCAGTTTCGTTCAGTTTCGTTGTGCAGATCACCAATCTAAACGAAATTCACACTGTACATCCATGAGAACACACCATTGAAATTCCTACTTGTTTCCATATGCACATGTTGACACACCGACAGTTATTACCATTTGAAATTACCGCCGTGAAGTGGGCGTGGCATGCTTGTAATCGTGGAGGAAACGACCAGGAAACAACAAACGAAGATGGCGGCACCCATGGTTGTCGTGTGATTTCGAGTGATTTTTGGTCTTTCAACAACCAAATATGCGTTGTTTCACACTTGGGCGGGGAGGAAGATGAGAAAGTAACGCAATTCACGGATAAGAGCTGGCGTAAGGTATGCGAGTGTGCGAAGGCTTGGTGCGACGCCACAGATAGTGAAACTATCAACAAATGCCGTTTGCTGGCTGATCGAATTATGAAACTGCTGCCAATGACTGATCCTCCTGCGGATGCCGGCTGTCACCGGTTCTGCTATGCGTCGTTTTGTAACAAGGATCATATAAAACGCGCTGAAGCCAGGAAGAGGAAATCAGAAGCCAGCACTACTGCAGTTTCTGCTAGAGCCAGTGAGGTGGTGGGCGGACTCGAAGAAGAGGGGCCCTCATACCACAAAATACGTAGAAAATCCCTCAGAACCTCTGTAGAAAGGGTGGCTGGCAAATCAGCTGGTGTACTGCCAAGAATTTGTATCGTATGCCAGAAAAAAGACAAATTCATCCGTGTCAAAGGAAAATGTCAACGTGATCAGTTGTCCCTGGCAGAAACACAGGATCGAGGAAAGCTGAGGGAAACTGCTGAGCAGAGGAGAGATGAACGTGATGTGAGAATAATGACAACTATAAAGGATAAAGACTGTGTGGCGCTGGCAGTTTGTTATCACCATAAATGTTATTATGAGTATATGAATGACACATAGCACAGACAGAGTGAAAGGAAACTCCAAACTCAGAAAGTGAACTATGACTCAACATTTGACATTTTCTGTGATAAAGTAATCCAGGTAAGACTCATTGATGGAAAGCAATCTATACATATGAAGAAGTTGTGTGAGATATTCAATGACCTACTCAGAGTGTGTGAAGGTCAGGATAAGGCCAACTACCAGGCGACAAGACTGAAGAAAAGACTGCAGGAACGGTACCCAGACATGATTTTCTAATCGTCCACCAAAAATATCTGAGAGCGAAGTGGTGTACATGAAGGACAGTGAAATATGATTGGTTCCATTGCTCAGGCTCCTGTTGTAGACAGTAGCTCCACAACAGAAACAGAGTCAACTGCAGAGGATGAAGCCAGCCAGGGTCCACAGCAGGGTGACTCAGACCTCAATTTACATGTTCTATACTCGGGAGCACTCATGGTGAGGGATACACTGAACAAACACCAAAGTGTGGACATTACATGGCCCTACTTGGAAATGGTGGAGCAAGCACTAGAGCTTATACGGGCAACTCGTACTTCGAACTGGCCGAAACACCTTGCGATCACGAGAGCGTCAATGCCCTGGTACTTTGCGTACGATTACCTAAACTATGCAAGGTACTTACCCGTTTACTGGCTGGAAATGGCCGGGCTGGAGCACTCCCACCCAGACACCTATCAAGCGTTCATGGATGGCAAATGGACTGCTCAACGGCATACTCGTCATGGATTTAGTAGTGTTGCGTGTGATTAGATCATAAAGCAGACTTTAAATAGGGATGGCAAGACCAGTGGAGGCATCATTGGTTACACTCAGAAAAGCACAGCTGTGAAGAAGTGGATCCTGTCCCAACCAGCACGTGCGGAAATCGCAAGGAAATGCGATTCCATGGCGGGTTTCCACAACGAGCCCAGAACGAGAAAGGATTTGGATGTGTCGAGCTCGAAGAAGAACGAAGCAGTGGTGGTACAAGTGATGGACACAGTACTTGAAATGATTAACCCTTTCTCCGGCGCTCACCTTGAACTCATCAATATTAGTTCAGGTGTCATCGCACCGCCAGCCACTTCCGCGGACTTGATGAACGCGTATGTCAAGGGAGAGAATGCTGTCGTGCAATTCATGCGTGATCGACTTCTCTCGGGTGAGGTCCCATTCTTCAGTCCGAATTCGAAGGCCAAATTGGCAACTTTCTTGAAGGCGTGAGGAAAGTCGGCGACTCCCCACCAGCAGACGCCGAAGGTTGAAATTGCGAATGAACGTCGTCTTTTCACACGACTGCTGTCGATTGGCGAGAAAAGCAATGCAACACTCCACGATCTGTTCGCATACCCACTGGCGAACATATCTTTCCCCGGTGGCATCCGGTGATGTTTCGATCGCTAAGACGGACAAAGCCAAACTCCACAACCATATACTGAAACTGTGGCCCGATTGCGGTGTGGACGCTCGGCCTATCCAAGGTGCAACGATTGTGGATGGAATGGCCGTTATTCAGGCGATAACACTTTCGGCAAACTGGAAGAGATGGTGACGAACATCGTAGTGGCCAAAGCACGACATAACCAAGCTTCGAGACTGGACATGGTTTTTGATACTTACCCAAGTATCAGCATCAAGTGCCTGGAGCACGCCAGACGAGCGGGCAGGGCGGGCGATCTTCAAGTACGAACCATCTACAGACGTGATCGAGCCTTCCAAAACAGTGGGCCAATTATCTCCTGAGCGGAGCCAACAAGGAGGCGTCGATAGAGTTCTTCGTCGAATCGTGGACGAGAAACATGTCTCCATCAAAACTGGGTGACATGCTGTCGTACGTCAGTCATGCCGGCAAATGTGAGAAAATCAAGGCGTCGAATGGTGTCCTGACTGTGTCGTCAGTACCTGAACTTGAATGTGACCATGAGGAAGCTGACACGAAGCTCCTCCTACTGGCGCTCACGCGGGACAGAATGGAGAGTCAGTGCGCATCGAGAGTTTCGACACCGATGTGTTTGTGTGGGCATTGGCTCACTCGAAGTCGATTCGGGCGTGAAATTTCCATCTTTTCACAGGAAGTCCGAAGGACATTATCTTCGTTGACATTAGGAAGCTGAGTAATGCCCTGGAAAGTTCTGTCTGCGATGCGTTGATAGGTTTGCACAATTTCACAGGAAGTGATACCACCAGTGCATTCCATGGTAAGGGCAAAACAAGGCCATTCGACTCGATGATGAAGGGTCCCCATCTCATCACCTGTTTCGGCAGCATTGGTCGAGAATTCACGCTAGATCAGAATATCATTCACGACCTGGAACAATTCGTCTGCGCCATGTACAATCAGCCGACCATGAAGAGTGTGGATGAGGCTCGCTACAAGCTATTCTGCAGCCAGTCGCTGGGAGAACAGAAGTTGCCGCCTTCAAGCGACGCTCTGATGCTGCATTGCAAAACAGTGAACTATCAGTCTGCGATCCACCACCGCGTGACGGAGGTTTATAGAAGCCCCTTCTCCTACATTTCACGGATGGATGGAACGCAAAGGAGCACTGATTGTTCACTGGCTGAACAAACCATCAGCGCAGAAGGAACTGTTAGAGACGACGAAATGTAATTGCAAGAAGACGAAATGTGAGACCAACCAGTGTTCTTGCCGGTCAAAAGGAGTGTCCTGCGCAGAGTGCTGTGGGTGTCAAAACTGCGTCAACGATGAACAGACCCGTACAGAAATGGAACTTATGGATGATGAAAGCAGAACTGACGATGTTTCCGACGACGAACTGTGAATGCGGGTGTCACACTGCTTTTGCTGTGGTAATCTACTACACAGTAGTATTCAGATCGGTTAGCATGTAATAATGGACTTGAGTTTTGTAATAGCAGCAGTTAAGAGCCAAGTTCAGCAACCGCTTCAGAGGAATAAATACTGGAGTTCTAAAACAGTAATCTTCTTCTGGCAGTTCTACTTTTCATCAGGCTGAGTCGCGCAGTGTCTTTGTCTTTGATTTAATCCGTAATAGCCAATGTAACTCTCTTTAATACGCGCTGTAACTGTCTTTAATTGTCGATGTAACTACCTTTAATAGCCAGTGTGGCTGCCTTTTAAGCAAAAAGTTGCCTTGGTCAACTCGAAGGCCTGTCTGGTCGGTCCAGACGTTTTCGGCCGGTAAAAATATGTAACTGCTTCGGTTTACGACCTTTGATTATAAACATCTTTAATAACAGTGAATATGGATGGCTCTGTATAAACATATTTTATCATTTTAAGACCTCACAAGAGTTTTCTTTGACGTACATATCAGTCTATCCTTGATTCTTCATTTCTGTGTCGAAATCGTGCTTTAATGTTCGGTGTATCTTTAATTGCCAAAAATGACAAAATGTGTCACATCCTCGACGTGGAAACAAGTGGATTTGGACTCAGCGTCTAAAATTATTTAAGTATGCTAAATTTCATCCAGATTGGTGATCTGCACAACGAAAATCATTTTCTGCAGGTAATAGCGAGTACCTCCACATGGTCTATTAGGGTTATTGTTAGGGCTGTTAAGGTTAGCGTTAGGGTGTAAGTGTGAAAGTGGTGTGTATGTGTGTGTGTGTGTGTGTGTGTGTGTGTGTGTGTGTGTGTGTGTGTGTGTGTGTGTGTGTGTGTGTGTGTGTGTGTGTGTGTGTGTGTGTGTGTGTGTGTGTGTGTGTGTGTGTGTGTGTGTGTTGCCAAATCGGTTTGCAGTGTTCAAAAGGTGTTAAGTTTTCATCCAAGTTTTGCAAGTGTTGAAATATTTTCAAACACTCGACCGTCACGCTCTCGATACTGTGTGACGTTCGCGCAACCGCTTAATCTGTTCACCACGGTAACGCCAACCACGATCGTCCGTCGTGTGCACATTAGTGAGGGAGATGCAAGACGCACGAGTGTGGACGTGCATGCTTGAGTGGTGCAACAGCTCGTTGAGCGTAGGAAAACGGCGGCGTGATGCGATGTGTGATTTGCGAAGCGTTCGATATCTGCGATATCTGTGATATCTTCGATATCTGCGAAAGCCGCACCCACGAGAAAGAGGGAAAGTGCCGTACACGGGTGGCTTCGTTGGCTTCGTTTTCTTTCCCATCATGGGTCCCATGGGCCATGATCTTGCTCTTCGGAGCGTCCGTCGCATGCTTGGGCGGATGCGTGCGCGCACGCAGGTTTCGATGGCGTTTGCGTTTCGGTCACCACGTCTTGTGACGAGGTTCGCCACTCGTGCGGGTTGTCACGGTCCTCGAACGTACCCGTTGGGAGTTCGGGGGTCGGCGAGCGTTTGTTCGTCGTCGACGCGATTCACTGGCGATGTCGCTGCTGCTCTTCGTCCGGAGTCCCTCCGTTGCTATTTGTCGGTCGGGTCTTCTCCGTGTATGGGGCAGCTGCTGTCACGGTCCTTTTCGTCGTGAGCGAGCTTGTGTGCCGAGTGGCTCCGTGCCGCTTTCACGTCATTCTTTGCCCGACGTGTCCGAGCAGTTTTAGCGGTGGTCGTGCACTCGGCCGACGGTCGGATCCCCGTCCGTGTCACGGGGCCTTCGCCGGCGAGTGTAACGAACCAAGGGTCACGTGAAAGTAAGCGGTCGCCCGGAGGTTGGAGGTTCGACGGTCTCCTGTCCGTGTCCGCTCGTTCCTCGGGTGGCCGACGTATGCAGTTGCGTGTTTTTTTTGGGCGACGAGCTCTTTGGTCGCTCACCGTGGATTTGGTGGTGCGTCGCCACGTATGATGGACGTGAGCCTAGCGAGGTGGCCGCGACGGTCTTTCGCCCACTTGCGAAGCCGGGCGTGCTGCCCCGGGTCGGACCCGGTGGTGTCTTCGGCCCGGCCGGCGCCGGTGCGTCGGACTGTTTCTTGTTCCGAATCGGCGCCTCCCGGGCACTCGGGTCTGACTCTGTCTGACCGCTTTCCTTCCGCCGAGCGCGCCGGTGTGTGAGGTTGCGGTTGCGACATGGGTTTTCGGCTGGCCGACGTCGTCGACGTTCTGCCGCCGTTAACGCGCCTTCGGAGCGGTGACTCTCTTCCTCTGACCGGTGCAGCGATCGAGAGGCGCGCGAGAGATGCGTACCAAGAACGGAACGAACGTTGAACGTTGTTCGTGGCGTGAGGTTGTCGCCGGGGCGATACGAAGGACGAAGTACGAAGTCCAAGTGCGGGACAAGAGGGACGAGGCAGACGAGCCCTCGGGAGCGATGTCGTGCGAGCGAGAGGGAAACGAGTCGGCATAGCACAACACGACACAACGGTGCAACAACGGTGGCGGGGTTCCGCCGCGGCGCGTGGTCGCGCGGTTCTCCCGGTGCTCCCCGGCCCGGCACGTGCGACGTGCGACGCGCCGCGCGGCGCGTGACGGTCGGCGTGCCGTGGTCTTTACGGCGGCTCCTCACGCCGCTCCCTGGTTGATCCTGCCAGCCGCATATGCTTGTCTCAAAGACTAAGCCATGCATGTCTAAGTGCGAACGGAAGGACCCGTTGAGACTGCGAATGGCTCATTAAATCAGTTATGGTCTCTTTGAGCGCTCGGAAGTTACTCGGATAACTGTGGCAATTCTAGAGCTAATACATGCAAACGAGCGCCGGTCCCCACGGGTGAAGGTTCCCTGACGTCGTGGGGAGGCGCGCATTTATCAGCACCAAAACCGACGCGGTGCCCGCCCACCTTCCCTTCCTTTCCCCTTCGTGGGGTGAGGTCCTTCGGGGGCCCTTCCTTCGGGAGGGTTCGGGGCTCGGCGTGGGCCCGTCCACGGGATGGTGACTCTGGATAAACCATGGCAGATCGCTCGGCCTCCGCGCCGGCGACGTTTCATTCGAATGTCTGCCCTATCAACTTTCGATGGCAGGCTTCGCGCCTGCCATGGTGGCTACGGGTGACGGGGAATCAGGGTTCGATTCCGGAGAGGGAGCCTGAGAAACGGCTACCACATCCAAGGAAGGCAGCAGGCGCGCAAATTACCCACTCCCGACACGGTGAGGTAGTGACGAAAAATACCGATGCAGGCCTCGGTCGAGGCGCTGCTATCGGAATGGGTGCACCTTAAACCCATGTGCGAGGATCCATTGGAGGGCAAGTCTGGTGCCAGCAGCCGCGGTAATTCCAGCTCCAACAGCGTAAGCGAACGCTGTTGCAGTTAAAAGCTCGTATTTGGAAATCACGCCGGGGCTCGCGGGGGGGACGTGCCGCGAGGCGCGCTTCCTGTCCCCGCCCGTCCCCGGCGGCGAGACTGTCGGAGCCCTGCGGACGCTCTTGGATGAGTGTCCGTTGCGGGCCGGAAGCGTTTACCTTGAGGAAACTGGAGTGCTCAGAGCGGGTCGGTAGAGCCTGTACACCGCAGCTGGGAATAATGGAATAGGGCCTCGGTCCTATTTTGTTGGTTTTGCGGGACGGAGGTCATGATTGAGAGGGACTGCCGGGGGCATTCATACTGCGCCGCGAGAGGTGAAATTCTGGGACCGGCGCAAGACGGACTAAAGCGAAAGCATTTGCCAAGAATGTTTTCCTTAATCAAGAACGAAGGTCGGAGGCTCGAAGGCGATCAGATACCGCCCTAGTTTCGACGGTAAACTATGCCGACCGGCGATCGGGCGGCGTCGAATGGCATGACCCGTCCGGCAGCCATGAGGGAAACCAGGAGTTTCTGGGTTCCGGGGGGAGTATGGTTGCAAAGCTGAAACTTAAAGGAATTGACGGAAGGGCACCACCAGGAGTGGAGCCTGCGGCTCAATTTGACTCAACACGGGAAAGCTCACCTGGGCCGGACACGAGAAGGATTGACAGACTGAGAGCTCTTTCACGATTCTGTGGGTGGTGGTGCATGGCCGTTCTTAGTTGGTGGAGCGATCCGTCTGGTTGATTCCGATAACGAGCGAGACTCCGACACGCTAACTAGTTCCGCGACCCCGGTGTGGCCGGCGGACTAACTTCTTAGAGGGACGAGCGGCTGCAAGCCGTGCGAGATGGAGCAATAACAGGTCTGTGATGCCCTTCGATGTCCGGGGCCGCACGCGCGCTACACTGGCCGGGCCAGCGTGTACCTTGCCCTTCGCCGACAGGCTCGGGTAAACCGCTGAGCCCCGTCCGTGATGGGGACTGGGGCTTGAGACAGTGTCCCACGAACGAGGAATTCCCAGTAAGCGCGAGTCATCAGCTCGCGTTGATTAAGTCCCTGCCCTTTGTACACACCGCCCGTCGCTACTACCGATCGGACGGTTTGGTGAGATCCTCGGATCAGCCCCTGCACGGGCCGTCCGTGGCACTCGTTGTCGTCGTGTCGGCTCGTGCCGGTGCGCCGAAAAGATGAGCGAACTTGACTGTCTAGAGGAAGTAAAAGTCGTAACAAGGTTTCCGTAGGTGAACCTGCGGAAGGATCATTATCGGGACGAGCATGGCATAACGGCATCTCGAAGGAAGGCATAATGGCATGGCATGGTATGGTCGATGGTCAATGCGAGAGCACGGAGCACCCTTGGTCGAGACTGCCGAGGGTGCGGAAGACGCGATCGTCGACGCCGTGTCGGCGATGCGTCGGCGACGATTTTTTTTTCCGTGGATGTGGCTTCGCCGCGGTGTCGAAGAGCAGTCGTCGTCGTCGTCGTCGTCGTCGTCTGCGCTGCTGCACAGCTGCGCGGCGGCGAGGCCTTCTTTTCTTTCTCGCCGCACCGTGGTCGAGGTGATTCGCCCGTCGGGACGATTCGTTCGTCGAGGGAAGGCGAAGGCGAGGCCGATGTTGCGATGAAGGTTTGTCCCACTGACGGAAGACGAGGCGCGCAGCTTCGTCGTCGGTGTTTAATGAAGCATCGTCTTGGAACGACTCACAGCGGTGGATCACTCGGCTCGTGCGTCGATGAAAAACGCAGCCAACTGCGAGAACTGGTGTGAATTGCAGGATACACTGATCATCGATACGTTGAACGCAAATTGCGGCCCCGGGCTACACACCCGGGGCCACGCCTGTCTGAGGGTCGCTCGATTATCGATCGGGAGCACGGGTGTCCTGGCCTTCCTTCGCGCTTCGCGCTTCGCGCTTCGGTGGGCCGGGCCTCGCTACGCGCTTTGCGCTACGCGCTTTGCGTGGTTCCCGCGAATGGGAGTTCGAGGCCGCTCAACGGTCGCGGCTCTTCGAAATGCAGCACCGTTGTTGTTTTTGCGTTGTTTGGTCGTGCCGCCGCCGTGGCCGTGGCGTGGGTGCGGTCGTCGGTGGCCCTCGAGTGAGTGAGCCTGCTTCGACTTCGACTTCGATTTCGACTTGTTCGGCTTCGACATCGACTTCGACTTCGTCGCGCGTGCGTGCACGGCTCCATGTCGGTGTGGCGACCACGGCGTATAGAGAGAGGGAGACAGCGCAGAGAGCCAGATCCGAGTCTCCGCGTCTCCCGTGTGAGTTGCGACGGGGACCGGTGGCCAGACACGGAGAGCGCGTCGCTCTCGCGGCGGCGTGCCTCTCCGGGAGCACTTTGATGTTTGCGACCTCAGATCAGACGTGACGACCCGCTTAATTTAAGCATATTACTAAGCGGAGGAAAAGAAACTAACGAGGATTCCCTCAGTAACGGCGAGTGAACAGGGAAAAGCCCAGCGCCGAATCCCCGCCCGCACTACGGGCGTGTGGAGTTGTGGCGTACAGGAGCTCGCACCTCCCGGTATCGCTCGGGGGTCCAAGTCCTTTCGATCGGGGCCTCCTCCATGGACGGTGGCAGGCCGGTGCGATGGCCCCCGACGTGCCGGGGTCGGGTCTCTTAGGAGTCGGGTTGCTTGGGAATGCAGCCTAAAGTGGGTGGTAAACTCCATCCAAGGCTAAATACGTGCACGAGGCCGATAGCCGACAAGTACCGTGAGGGAAAGTTGAAAAGAACTCTGAAGAGAGAGTTCAAGAGTTCGTGAAACCGTTGCGAGGTAAACGGGTGGGATCCGCGCGGTCCGCCCGGAGGAGTCAGCCGTGGCGTCGGACGCCCGTCGTGGGTGTCGCGGTACCCGTCCCGCGCCCGGACGCCGTCGCGTCGACCGTCCCCTCGTGGGTCGGGTGCGCTTCGACGATCCCGGTCAACGTGTGGGCGGGCCTCGCCCCTCGGCGGACTCGTCCGCCGCCCGGTGCATTTTCTCCGCGTGCGGTGCGCCGCGACCGGTTCCGGAGGCGGCCAGGAGCGCCTGGGTTTTTCGACCGAGAGCTTTGCGATTTGTCGAGGCGCCGTGGCGGGGCCTGCGACCGGTGCTCTCCGCGTCGCGCCTTCGCGCGTCGTCGTGGGGGAGGCACCGGGCCGCGCCCGTCGCGGGGGCCTGGCGAGAGCGTTCGCTCGCCCCGGGACCGAGTGAAACTGGACGGAAAGAAAAGTCTGACGCCGCGCCGCGTGCGAGCGTGGTTTCGCGAAAGCGGCCGTGTCTCGTGCGTCCGGGGCGCCTCCGCCGCCCGCCGCTCCGTCGACTGGCGGCAAACTGTTCTCAGTGCGTCGTCGACCGTGGTGCGGCGCCGCGGTGCCGTGCGCCTCCGGCAGGGGCCGTTTCCGCGTCCGCGTGGCCGGCGCGCCGAGGGCTTCGTGCGTCGGTCGGGGCCCTTCGGGGGGGTTCGGGTCCTCCGGGGCCCGTCCTCTCCCCGTGCGGGTTTCCCGGCCGCGCGCGCGTTTTCCTCGTGCGTGTCGTGTCGCGCGTTGGCGGTGCGGTCCCCGGCGCTCGGGGTCTGCGGCGAGGGTCGGAATCCCACCCGACCCGTCTTGAAACACGGACCAAGGAGTCTAACACGTGCGCGAGTCGAAGGGCTCGAAAGAAACCCCGGAGGCGCAATGAAAGTGTGCGGTGCGCGCGCGGTCGGGTTAAGGCGTCCCGTCCGCTCGGCGGCCGGGTCGGGCGGTGCGGGTGCTGGTGCGAGCGCGGTGCTCCTCGGGTCCGGTGGCTTCGTGCCTCCTCTCTCGGCGGGCACCCTCTCGCGTCTCGTCTCGCGCCGTTTCGGCCCGGACCGCCGGCAAGCGGCGAGCGCTCCCGTCGTGCTGGCGCGCGACACCGTCGGGCGGGATCCTCGCCGCCGTGGCAGGGGCGAGGCGCACCGCCGGCCCGTCCTGCGCTCTCCGTCCGGCGCGTGCCGGCGGAGGCGGACGGAGCCACAGCGTACTTGTTGGTACCCGAAAGATGGTGAGCTACGCCCGGGCAGGGCGAAGCCAGGGGAAACCCTGGTGGAGGCCCGCAGCGGTTCTGACGTGCAAATCGATCGTACGACCCGGGCGTAGGGGCGAAAGACCAATCGAACCATCTAGTAGCTGGTTCCCTCCGAAGTTTCCCTCAGGATAGCTGGAGCTCTCGCTGGATGCGCAGTTTTATCCGGTAAAGCGACTGACGAGAGGCATTGGGGCCGAAACGGCTTCAACCTATTCTCAAACTTTGAATGGGTAAGACGCCCGGCTCGCAGCTTCGGAGCCGGGCGCGCGCGTCGCGCGCGCGTGCGCGTGGCGCGTGGGCGAAGAATGCGAGCTGCCCAGTGGGCCACTTTTGGTAAGCAGAACTGGCGCTGCGGGATGAACCGAACGCCGGGTTAAGGCGCCGAACGCGAACGCTCATCGGAGCCCTGGCAAAAGGTGTTGGTTGGTCGAGACAGCAGGGCGGTGGCCATGGAAGTCGGAATCCGCTAAGGAGTGTGTAACGACTCACCTGCCGAATCAACTGGCCCTGAAAATGGATGGCGCTCGAGCGTCGGGCCTATACCCGGCCGTCGCCGGCGATGTACCGTTCCTTCGCGCTTGGCGCGTCGCCTTCGCGCGGCGCGCACACGGCGTGTGGTCCGTGCGCCACGCCGCGACGAGTAGGAGGGCCGCCGCGGTGGCGCTGAAGCCTTGGGCGTGGGCCCGGGTGGAGCCGCCGCGGGTGCAGATCTTGGTGGTAGTAGCAAATATTCAAACGAGAGACTTTGAAGGCCGAGGTGGAGAAGGGTTCCATGTGAACAGTGCTTGGACATGGGTGAGTCGGTCCTAAGTGACGGGCGAAGGCCTTGCGGACGATGTTGGGCGATGGGCTCCCATCCGCCCCGGTGCGAGCGAAAGGGAATCGGGCTCAGATCCCCGAACCCAGAGTGCGGAGAAAGGTCGGGGGATGGTTCGCGTGCTTGCACTTTGTGCTCGTCGCGGCCGCCCAACGTTGCGGTAACGCAAAGCGCGCCTGGAGACGGCGGCGGGGGTGCCGGGAAGAGTTTTCTTTTCTTCGTGAAGGGACGGGCGCCCTGGAATGGGTTTTACCCGAGATAGGGGCCCGCGCCCTGCAGAGCGTCGCGGCTCCTGCGGCGTCCGGCGGGCCCTCGCCGCCCCTTGAAAATCCGGGTGCGATGACTGAATCTCGCTCTGGGCCGTACCCATATCCGCAGCAGGTCTCCAAGGTGAACAGCCTCTGGTGCGATGGAACAATGTGGGTAAGGGAAGTCGGCAAGCCAGATCCGTAACTTCGGGACAAGGATTGGCTCTGAGGGCTGGGTCGGTCGAGCCGGGGCGCGAAGCGGTGTACGGGAACGCGCTCGCGGTCGGGCGAGCCTCCGTTTCCCGGGGCCGCGGGGCTCCCGGCCCGTCGTCCGGTCCGCCGGCGTCACGCGGCGTGGCGTCGGGTTCTACCACCGGCGTGGGCGGTGCGTTCGGCCGCGCCGTTCGCCGCCGCCGTCCGGGGAGGTGTGTGCGGGGTGCCGGTCGCGGCCGTCCCGCCCCGCTCCTCGCCGGGGCGTCTTTTCTCTACCGTTGTCGAGCGCTCCGCGTGGCGCGCGGCGACCCGCGTTTTGCGGTCGCGTTTCCGTCGCTTTCTCCCCCCCCCTCCTTCGTGGGGGTGCGGGGGGGGTTCGCGGCGGGAGCTCGGCCACGGCGCTCGTCGTCCGCGCGTCCCGTCGGGGGTCAAACGTGCGGCCGCGGAGTGGAGAGCGTCTCGGCGTGGGGCGGGCGAGACGCTTCGGCCGGTCTCGTCGCCGTCCCGGGTGCGGTCGCGTGTCGGTGCGCGCCATCGATCCCCGCCTTCGCGCCGGCGGGCCCGTGCCCTCTCGCGGGGCGTCGGCGTCGGCGTCGGGCGTCTTGGGCCGGATCGGCCCGGCGGCAGTCTCGGAGCGTGAGGGACTCTGTTGCGAACGTGAGCCGTTGCCTCCCCGTGGAGCGCTCCGGCTGCGGCGTGCGCGCGGTCTGCCCGGACCCTCCGCGTCCCGCGTCCTCTTCCGACCCTCCCGAGGTTCGGTCGTTGGGCAAAGGTGCGATGGTGCGAGGCTCGAGTGCGCGCGTGCGCCTCGGCCGGCGACCGACAGTCGCCTGAGAACCGGTGCGGACAAGGGGATTCCGACTGTTTAATTAAAACAGAGCATCGCGATGGCCGGCGATCGAGTGTGGACGCGATGTGATTTCTGCCCAGTGCTCTGAATGTCAAAGTGATGAGATTCACCGACGCGCGGGTAAACGGCGGGAGTAACTATGACTCTCCGCTGGCAATATCACAGATGAGAACTCACCCACAATAGAAAAGAGGGAACTGGTTCCCCCGTCCTATGTGGAGGTTGGTCTGGCAGACTCCAGCCAGGAAAGTGAGATGGATGACAAGTGGCAAGATGACATTAAGAATTATATAAAAGGGCTACCAAAAGGGACAACAACATGGAGCGAGCACCGACTGGATGACCTGATCAGTCGCCTGCACTTGGTTAGCCCTGAGGAACTTAGAAACGAGCTTGAGGCTATTGTGAGAATGATGACATCGAGTGTGAGAAGCAATGTTCGCCCAGTCGGAGGCACCGGGGGTCGTATGAGAAAGACAGCCCGAAAGAACACTGAGAGTACAGATGGAATTGGCAGTAAGTATAATAGTCCCACCCGTGCTCGGGGTGGGGGCAACGAGGTGGCCAGGAGGCAGGCTCGCAAAACTGAGTTCGCCGCGATTCAAAGATTGATTCGCGTGAACCCAGGCCGTGCCGCTAGACAGTGTATTGACGGGTCTTGGGGTCGGAGGAAACATTCTGTGGATCCCACAGAAATGCATCGCTTCTGGAAAGATGTCTTCGAGAGGGAGTCAGAAGTGGGTGCTGAACATCTGAAAAACACTAAGACATGTTGGCAGCTGGTGCGACCGATCACATCCCAGGATGTGGAAAGGGAAAAATCATTGTTGAGAAACGGCGCACCCGGTGTGGACGGTATTGGCCTTCGGCTAATCCGTTCCATACCGAACAGCTGTCTGAGTAAGATGTTCAATCTGTGGCTGTTTGCGGGATACTTATCACTATGTCTGAAGAAGCACAGAACGGTGCTTATCCCAAAAACTGATGAACCTAAGAATGCCTCCGAGTTCCGACCGATCACGATCAGCAGTTACCTTGTGCGTCTCCACCATAAGATAATCGCCAAACGGTGCTCATCAGCCTTCGAGCTGCACCCGGCACAACGTGCGTTTAGGAAAGGCGATGGGTGTGCTGAAAACACCATGCTTCTCGATGCGATTCTCCGAGATGCCACCCAGAACCTTCAACCTTTGCGTCTCGCAGTGCTGGACGTCTCGAAGGCCTTTGACTCCGTTAGCCACGGTGCGATACTAAATGCGATTGCGAGGATGGGTGCTCCGTCACCCCTCCTCAGCTATATAGCACAATCGTATGATGGTTGTGTGACTTACTTGGACTGTTGTCGCGATCTACCAATTTCAATGACCCGAGGAGTAAAACAGGGCGACCCCCTCTCCCCCATCTTGTTCAATTCTGTATTGGAC
>NC_140969.1:71180208-71207708 GCF_056783735.1 Eptatretus burgeri
GATGATAAAGAGGTGGTGATGAACAGCTGTTTTGAAGGCCTGGAGGGAAGATTGGAATGAATAGAGTGAGGGAGTTTATTCCAAAGGTGGGAAAATCGAGGAATGAAAGAGTGAAGGTGAGCAGTGATTCGTGATTTTGGTAGTTTTACCAGAAGGGGGGTTGTTGTCGGACCTTGAGCGCCCTGCGGAAATGTGGTGGGGACAAGTCGACACTAGATACCCACACGAGACAGTTTATACACACATTCATGAGGTAAACGAATATAGACAGTTGAAACAAACCCTCTTGCGTGAAACAAGTATAGACAGTTTATACACACATTCATGAGGTAAACAAATATAGACAGTTGAAACAAACCCTCTTGCGTGAAACAAGTATAGACAGTTTATACACACATTCATGAGGTAAACAAATATAGACAGTTTATACAAACCCTCTTGCGTTAAACAAGTATAGACAGTTTATACAAACCCTCTTGAGTTAAACAAATAAAGACACTTGAAACACACACTCTTGAGGTGAACAAATATAGACACTTTAAACACACACTCTTGAGTTAAACAAATAAAGACATATTTAACACACACTCTTGAGTGATACAAACACATACAGTTTATACACACACTCGAGAGTTCAACAAATCTTGACAATTTGTACATACACTCTTGAGTTAAACAAATATAGACAGTTTATACGTACACTCATGAGTGAAACAAATATAGACAGTTTATACATACACTCTTGATTTAAACAAATATAGACACATTATACACACAATCTTGAGGTAAACAAATATAGACAGTTTATACAGACATTCATGAGGTAAACAAATATAGACAGTTGAAACAAACAGTCTTGAGTGAAACAAATATAGACAGTTCATACATACACTCATGAGATAAACAAATATTGATAGTTTATACAAATCCTCTTGCGTGAAACAAATATAGACACTTTATACACACACTCTTGAGGTAAACAAATATAGACACTTTAAACACACACTCTTGAGTGAAACAAATACAGACAATTTATACACAGACTCTTGAGTTATCCAAATATAGACACATTATACAAACACTCTTGAGTTAAACAAATATAGGCTCCTTTAACACACACTCTTGACTGAAACAAATATAGACAAGTTATACACACACACTCTTGAGGTAAACAAATATAGGCACTTTATACAAACACTTCAGAGGTTAACAAATATCGATACTTTACACAAATACTCGTGAGGAAAACAAATATAGATACTTTATAAAAACACTCGTGAGGTAAACAAATACAGACACTTAAAACAAACACTCACGAGTTAAACAAATATAGACACTATATACACACACTCTTGATTTAAACAAATATAGACACTTTATACACACACTCTTTATTTAAACCAATATAGACACTTTATACCCACTCTCTTGAGTTAAACAAATATAGACACTTTATACACACACTCTTCAGTTAAACAAATATAGACACTTTATACAAACACGTATGAGGAAAACAAATTTCGACAATTTATACAAACACTCTTGACGTAAACAAATATAGACACATTATACAAACACTCTTGAGTTAAACAAAAAAAGGCTCCTTGAACACACACTCTTGAGGTAAACAAATATGGGCACTTTTCCAAACACATATGAGGTAAACAAATATAGGCACTTTATAAAAACACTTCTGAGGTAAACAAATATAGGCGCTTTATACAAAAACTTATGAGGTAAACAAATATAGATACTTTACACAAATTCTCGTGAGGAAAACAAATAGAGATACTTTATAAAAACACTCGTCAGGTAAACAAATATAGACACTTAAAACAAACACTCACGAGTTAAACAAATATAGACACTATATACACACACTCTTGACGGAAACAAATAGAGGCACATTATACACACACTCTTGAGGTAAACAAATACAGACACTTTATAAAAACACTCGTGAGGTCAGCAAATATAGACACATTCTTCACACACTCTTGAGTTAAACAAATATGGAAACTTTATACAAACAACACCGGGCGCCGTGGCGTGCACCTGTAATCCGGCAACTCGGAGGCTTGGGTTGGAAGATCGCTTGAGGATGGGAGCTCTGCACTGGGCCACGCTATGAGAGGGTGGAAGGCAGCCCGGAATCATGGCGAAACCCAATCCTTATCCCTGTGTCGTATGAGGCGACCAGGCTTGCGTCAGGAAGAGCATCCAGTGTAAAACCTGTGTCAAGTCAGAATGCGGATCATTACGGATGAATCCGCTTTGGCGACCCCAAACGGGAGCAGCCGAAAGACGAACAAAAATACTTCAAACAAACACTCATGAGGTAAACAAATAGAGACACATGATACAAACGCTCGTGAGATAAACAAATATAGACACATTATACAAACACTCTTGAGGTAAACAAATATAGACATTTTATATACACACTCTTGAGGTAAACAAATATAGACACTTTATACATACACTCTTGAATAAAACAAATATAGACAATTTATACAAACACTCTTGAGGAAAACAAATACAGACACTTTATACACACACTCTTGAGTTAAACAAATACAGACGCTTTCGACACACACTCTTCAGTTAAACAAATATAGACACTTCATACAAACACTTATGAGGTAAACAAATATGGACACTTTACATAAACACTCTTGAGGTAAACAAATAGAGAATCTTTATACACACACTATTGAGTTATCCAAATATAGACACATTATACAAACACTCTTGAGTTAAACAAATATAGGCTCCTTAAACACACACTCTTGAGGTAAAAAAATATGGGCACTTTGTTCAAACACTTTTGAGGTAAACAAATGTCGACACTTTATACAAACACTCTTGAGTAAAACAAATATCGACACTTTATACACACTCTCTTGAGGTAAACAAATATAGACACTTTATACACACACTCTTGAGGTAAACAAATATAGACACTTTATACACACTCTCTTGAGTTAAACAAATATAGACACATTAAACGCACACTCGAGGTAAACAAATATAGACACTTTAGACACACACACTTGAGGTAAACAAATATAGACATATGAAACACACACTCTTGAGTGAAATAAATACAGACACTTTATACACACACACACACACACACACACACACACACACACACACACACACACACACACACACACACACACACACACACACACACACACACACACACACACACATGAGTTTAACAAATATTGACACTTTAAACAAACACTTCTGAGGTAAACAAACATAAACACTTGATACAAACACTCGTGAGATTAACAACTATAGACACATTATACACACACTCTTGAGTTATACAAATATAGACACTAGAAACACACACTCTTGAGTTTAACAAATATAGACACATTAAACACACACTCTTGAGTTAAACAAATATAGACCGTTTATACAAACACTCTTGAGTTAAACAAATATAGACACATTAAACACACACTCTTGAGTTAAACAAATATCGACACTTTATACAAACACTCTTGAGTTGAAGAAATATAGACACTTTTTCACACACTATTGAGGTAAACAAATATAGACACTTCATGCACACAATCTTGTTGTCAACAAAGAAAGACACTTTATACAAACACTCTTGAGTTAAACAAATATAGACACTTTATTCACACTCTTGAGTGAAACAAATATCGATATATTAATCACACACTCTTGAGTGAAACAAATGTTGACACTTTGTACACACACTCTTGAGGGAAACAAATATAGACACTTTATACACACACTCTTGCGTTAAACAAATTTAGACACATTAAACACGCACTCTTGAGTGAAACAAAACACAGACACTTTATACGCACACAGACACTTTATACGCACACACACACTTGAGAGTTATAAATATAGACACTTCATACAAACACTTCTGAGGTAAACAAATATAGACACTTTATACAAACACTCGTGAGATAAACAAATATAGACGCTTTTCTAAACACTCTTGAGGTCAACAAAGAAAGACAATTTATACACACACTCTTGAGGTAAATAAATATAGACACTTTAAACACACACTATTGAATGGAACAAATGCAGACAGTTTATACACACACTCTGGAGTTCAACAAATCTTGACAGTTTGTACATGCACTCTTGAGTTAAACAAATATAGACAGTTTATACATACACTCATGAGTGAAACAAATATAGACACTTTTCACAAACACTCTTGAGTTAAACAAATGGCGGTACTTTATACATACACTCTTGAGGTAAACAAATATAGACAGTTTATACATACACTCATGAGATAAACAAATATTGACAGTTTAAACATACACGATTGAGTTAAACAAATACAGACACTTTATACACACACTCTTGAGGGAAACAAATAAAGACAGTTCATACACACATTCATGAGGTAAACAAATATAGACAGTTTATACATACACTCTTCAGTTAAACAAATATAGACAGTTTATACATACACTCATGAGATAAACAAATATTGACAGTTTAAACATACACTATTGAGTTAAACAAATACAGACACTTTATACACACACTCTTGAGGGAAACAAATAAAGACAGTTTATACACATATTCATGAGGTAAACAAATATAGACAGTTGAAACAAACCCTCTTGAGTTAAACAAATATTGACAGTTTATACATACACTCATGAGATAAACAAATATAGACAGTCTCTTCAAACCCTCTTGCGTTAAACAAGAAAAGACTTTATACATACACTCACAAGTTAAACAAATACAGACAGTTTATACATACACTCATGAGATAAACATATCTAGACAGTTTATACAAACCCTCTTGCGTTAAACAAGTATAGACAGTTTATACAAACCCTCTTGAGTTAAACAAATAAAGACACTTTATAAACACACTCTTGAGGTGAACAAATAAAGACATATTAAACACACACTCTTGAGTGAAACAAATACAGACAGTTTATACACACACTCAAGAGTTCAACAAATCTCGACAGTTTGTACATACACTCTTGAGTTAAACAAACATAGACAGTTTATACATACACTCATGAGTTAAATAAACTAGTGCATGCCCGTAGGTGCGTGCCCGTAGGTGCAAACTAAACAAAACAAAAAACTTCCAAACCGCATGCCATAAACAACCACACAGGCCGTTCCTCCGCTCTCATGTGCCCGTTCGTGCGTGGCCGTACATGCAAAAAAAAAAACAACTTTCAAAACGCGTGCCAGAAACAGCAACCACACAGGCCGTTCCTTCGCTCTCTTAAATGACGATTCGATTGGGGCATTATGTTTAATAAAATCGAGAAAGAAAGAATACAGTAAGTCGATAAATCAAGAAAAAAAATCGAGAAAGTACCAAAATCGAGAAAGAAAGAACACAGTCAGTCGATAAATCCAGAAAAAAAAAAAAAATCGAGAAAGAAAGAACAGAGTAAGTCGATAAATCGATAAAGAATACAGTAATCGTCACTGACTGGATTGGGGTATTGGGTTTGAGAAAATCGAGAAAGAAATCGAGAAAGTACAGAAATAGAGAAAGAAAGAATCGAGAAAGAATACAGTAATCGTCACTCTCCGGAAGTGAAGTCCTCACTGTCCGGAAGTTCGCATTAGGCAGTTACGATTATTCGCAATTTCTTATTAATGGCCAATTATTCAATTGGCTCTAACGTATTTTGCCTTTTCCCAATGTCATCGCAAGGACAAACACAAAGAGAAGAGGAAAGAGGAGATAAAAAACGTGCAAAAATAATTTACTTCCTGCTTCGGAGCATACCAGCTAACTCTGATGTTCCCCAAATTTATGCACCGGCCACGCGATGAGAGGGTGTAGGGCAGCCCGGAATCATGGCGAAACCCAATCCTTATCCCTGTGTCATATGAGGCGACCAGGGTTGCGTCAGGAAGAGCATCCAGCGTAAAACCTGTGCCAAATCAGTCGGCGGATCATAACGGATGATCCGCTTTGGCGACCCCTAACGGGAGCAGCCGAAAGACGAACAAAAATATTTCATACAAACACTCATGAGGTAAACAAATATAGACACTTTATACATTCACTCGTGAGGTAAACAAATACAGACTTCATTCTCACGTGACGACCAATACAGGCAAATCTGCCGGCACAAAAGGGCGGATGCAAAACACTTTCTTGGATTGAAAATTAAAATCATAATTGTGTTGAGAATGTTATGAAACCTTCCACCCACCTTCGGACATCCGTTCGGTCCCCAAACAGTTCCACAGAAAGTTTGACGTGGCTTGCCCCAACACTGTGGGAGTAGTTAGGGGACTGATGGATAGAAGGACATTCCAACTTTACTACCTCCGCCACCGACGGTGAAGGAGGTTATGTTTTTACCCCTTTCTGTCTGGTTTGTTTGTTTGTTTATCTCTTTGTTTGTTTGTGTGCAGGATATCTCAAAACGTTGTGAACGGATCTGGGTGAAATTTTGCGGACAGATTCGATGTGTGACAAGGACGAACTGATTAGATTTTGCTGAAGATCCGGATCCGGGTCTGGATCTGATAATATGTTCAGTGATTCTTCACCATTGAGAGAAAGGGTCAAAAACGATATCTACAGTATGAGATTAAAAAAAAAAATGTGTTGGGCTCTATATTTTCTCATGGATCAGGAATTAAGTGGCAGAGGTTTCCGCTCTCCCAAGTGCCTGTCTCGTTAATATGGATATGTCGTCCTTTCTGTTTCATCTTAGCTATATTTGTTCACTCGAAAAAAAAAATTCATTCTGCCTCGTTTATTCATGAACTCACGAAAAATCATGAACTCAATTTATGCTTAATTCCTTCATTCATTCTCTACCTTAGCTTTTATCAATGTCTCCAAACTGAATCTTGATTATCTGAATTTTGAGTAAGTTGGCCTCAAAAGGCAGTCGCCGAATGGCCATCCTGTATCATGCAAAGTCCTTCCTTGGCACCCCGACCTCCAACCTGCTCAGCTTGACGCCATGGAAACAAGGCCTTCAAGATCATTGGAATGTCCCTCTTCGAAGCTGAGTCTTATGGGCCTCTCACTTTCCCATTACAGACAGGCTGGTGGTCTGTCTTTCTTGTACCGCCTCCTTTCTGGCATTGTATCCTCTGCTCTTTCTGTACTTTGTCCCCCCCGGGATTCTGAAGGTTGCATGCCGTCCCCATCACTGCTCACCTCCACTCGTTCGTTCCTCTTCTTCCCACCTGTGGAACCAACTTTTCATTTTCTTTTACCTCATTCTTTCCCCCAGGTCTTCAAGACAGTTGTTCACCACCCTCTCAGATCAACCTCCCTCACCCCACCCCCTTTCAAGTTTCCAGTTTTACTTTGTGAGAGTTTGCGGCTGTATCCATCTTGTTCACCCTGTGTGTCCTCCCTATTCCTCATTCTTTCATATATAACTTATTTACCTCCGCCATCGAAGATGGACGGAGGCTACTGTTTTCACCCTTGTCTGTTTGTTTGTTTTTGTTTGTTTGTGAACAGTATTGCGGAAAAAGTCCTCAACGGATTTCGACGAAACTTGGTGGGGGGATTAGGTATGGTCCAAGGATCATGCCATTACATTTTGGACTTGGTCCAAAGTCCAACATGGCTGCTATGGTGGCCATTTTGAAAAAAATATTTGAATTTTTGTTTTTGCATTTCTTCATGTTTTAAGTGATTTTTTTTTCCAACAAAATTTCGATTTTTGTTTTTGCATTTCTACATGTTATAAGTGATTTTCAACAAAAAAACATGCCAAAATTATAATTGCGGCTGATTTTGGAACTTCAGGTGGATATACCCACGTAAAATAAATTTCTGTCTCAAGGAATCGAGTTATGACGAATGAATTGAAAATGTAAAAGTTAAAAGTAAAAGGGAAAGTTGCAAACTATAACTCTGTGAGCACTGTTGACATCAAATTGAATGAATAGGATATCAGGTTCACTTGAGTGACCTAGTAGTATTGGCGGCGGAGGTTTTGCACTCTACCGAGTGCTCCCCCCTCTAGTTTCTCCATGTCTGCCTCTATTTTATCCATCAACTCTGCTCATGGTGTGTCCTCCTCCCTCTATTTTTCCTTACTGTTCCTTTTGTTCTGTTACATTCTGATCTGTTTGATCTTCTCGCTCCTCCACAAGCCTCGGCCTTGCTTTTAAGCATCAGCGTTTGGCTGCTTGTCATTGGGGAAAGGGAAAGGTACTTTGGAGTGATGAGTCAGATTTTGAAATTTTTGGAACAAAAAGAAGGCAGAAGGAGGGTTTTGATGAGAAGAATAAGGAGATGTCTGTGCATCCTACACTGAAGCATGGTGGAGGCTTTGTTCAGGTTTGGGGTGTATTTGGTGAGAATTGAAGGAACAATGAATGATGATAAGTACAAGCAGATCCTAATCCACCTTGTTATCCCATCGGGTCAGGTTCGCTGTCACTGTCAGGTCAGGTTCGCTGAGAGAGACTGAGATGCTGAGAGAGACTCGGATGAGATTTGTTACCTGCATAGTCCGTGAGCGTCAGTTGCGGCTGTATGGACATGTGGCTCGTTTTCCTGACTCTGATCCTGCTCACCAGATTCTCTCAGCGAGGGAGTCTCATGAGTGGAGGAGGCCAGTGGGTCGACCACGTGCCTCATGGTTGCAACAGGTTGACCATCATCTCAAGGAGATGGGGATGGGTCTGGTATCTGCCTGGGGGATGGCCAGACGGAGGCCCCTGGAGTACCGGCGGAAAGTGGACGCAGCGACGTGCTGTTCTGGCACATGCTCCCATACCTGACCTGACCTGATCCCATCGGGAAGGAGGTTAATTGGCGACAACTTTGTTTCCACCACAATTCCCTTAAATTCACTGCAAACGTCATTAAAACAAATTTAGAAAGAAAATCAGTCAGGGAACTCGATAACGATAAGAATGACACTCTCAAACTTCTGACCTTAAAAAACTATTGTGACGTTGACCTTCCACATGTAAAAATAGTGCAGTACAACACATTTCCTGGCAATGAGCCCAAGTGTATGGAATTGTACATCTTCAAAAATCAAAGAAAAAGCTTCACGCACACACTATCTGTACCTTCCCTATTGTTATCATCCCACTCCTCCAGCCACCCCCACCCCCCATTCCCAATCCTCCACTCTTCTCACCCCCACTGAATAAAAGTATATAAACTGTGAGCCTGAATCAATGTGGCGTTGATGTAGTCCACGCCTGCTGAGCCAAATGGCCTCCTCCTCCTCTGTCGAAGTTCCTTGTGTAACCTGTGACACTATATCAAACCCCTGCAGTCCAGCTTTTCATTACTCGATTGGTCCCCCAGGGGTGTGCTATAATGTCACACTACCAAGCTACCATATGAGACCTCAATAAGGTGAGTATGGCAGTAAGTGGAGTACTTTCAGGACCCACACAAGTACACCCTGATTACCTGAATGACAACCACCTTGGATCGAACCACAAAAATATACCAGAAAAAGCATCAACTACCTAAAGGCCGCTCCTAGGATGGGAAAAGTGGCCATCACGGTTGTTTTAGGTGGTAGGTTGTAAACAGCAACCGCCCAAACATGGGAAAGCCCAAAAGTTTGTGGCTCCTAGTTTCCGGCATTGTGGGGGTGCAAATAATATTGCCTGAATGAGAGTGACAGAGAGAGAGAGAGAGAGAGAGAGAGAGAGAGAGAGAGAGAGAGAGAGAGAGAGACAGAGAGAGACAGAGAGAGACAGAGAGAGACAGAGAGAGACAGAGAGAGACAGAGAGAGAGAGAGACAGAGAGAGACAGAGAGAGACTGAGAGAGAGACAGAGACAGAGACAGAGACAGAGACAGAGACAGAGACAGAGACAGAGACAGAGACAGAGACAGAGACAGAGAGAGACAGAGACAGAGACAGAGAGAGAGACAGAGAGAGAGAGAGAGAGAGAGAGAGAGAGAGAGAGAGAGAGAGAGAGAGAGAGAGAGAGAGAGAGAGAGAGAGAGAGAGAGCAGGCAGTAGTGGTGTCGGTCCCTCCTTCGACCCTTGCCTTTCTCATAAATTTGACTCTTTTTCTCTTAGTTTCACCAACATTTGTGGTCTTTCTTCTAACCTTTCTTCTGTTGAACACCATTTCGTTAGTACCTCGACTAATATCTTGCTTCTCTTGTACACTTTACAAGAAGACAGAACTATCAAATGATCTTCTCGTTCATTCCTTTTAAATGTCCAATTAGTAGAAGGATCCAGATTCAGATTTTCACCAAAATCTAATAAACCAATCCTCACACACCCAACCTGTCCAGCAAGTTTCATCTGAATCTATCGATAACTTTCCGAGATATCCTGCACACAAACAGGGATGAAAACGTAACTTCGGTGGCGGAGGTAACTTGAACATTCACTCACGATTCCGCTTCAAAGGAGGAGTCTGTACTTATTCCAACATCAACACACCTGTTTTCCTTGTGGACCTTGAATCTACAAACTTTGATGTCATGGCTTAAAATAAAACACCACCAATCCATTACGTTTTAGCTACACAATTTCAGTGGCAATTGGTTCCTCTCACCACATTCTAGTTGCATGTCTCTTTACTACCATTCCTCCTTCTCCAACTGCTCTTTCTGAACGCCATTATTGGCACTCCAATAGAGCTGACTGGGCTGGCTTAGTGAAATTATATTGTGGCAGTTTTCGGAGACCCCCAGGGAAGCACACACCAACACACATAAAGAACCCTCAGATAGTTATCTCCGCAGCATAGTGTCGATCATATAATTGAAAACCATTGCAATTCTTTTCTTCTCGAAATACTGTATCTCTATCTCTCCTTCGCTATCTCTCTCTTTCCCTCTATTTTTCTCAATCCCTCTCCACATCCCCACAGCACATCCACATACACAACAGCATGATTTTCACTCCAAATGTGAAAAGCCTGCATTTCGTCACCAAAAAGGCATTGAAAGGGCAAGGAATGAGTTTCCCCAGCCTGCAGCCCCAATCAGTGACCAATCCTGCATCCCAAATCAGTGACCGAGCCTGCAGCCTGAATCAGTTACCGAGTCTGCAGCCTGAATCAGTTACCGAGCTTTGAGGCTACCAATGAACATCGACGAGGTCACAAGGCTATCTAATGGGGGAGATAGATGGGTCATATGGCATTGGGCCGGAGTTCAGAACGTGTGCGTCTGGAAACGTAAAGGTCAAGCGAGCTGGTGGTTGGAGAGTGGGCTGATGTCTGCGGCACAAGCGGAGGACTGGTATCTGCAGAGCGAGCTGGTGGACAAGCGCAAGCGAGGTGAGGTCCGGTACCAGACAGACCAGCGGAGAGTTACCAGACTCGTCAGCCACACACACTTCTTTACCCAATCTTTCTCTTGCTATCCCTATTCTAATTTGCTCCCTTTGGACGCACGGACATCAATGGAAAGCTCCGACTGCTCTTTTCAGAGCTTACCGATTATCGACCTTCACGCCATTTCCTCCAACGCCAAACACACCCACCCTCTGAACCTCTCAGGACATGTTGCCTGACACCATCACCTTCTCCCCCCGCCCCTCCCCATTTCTTTGGACCCACATGAGCCTGCCGGCTTATGTATGGTAAAGCAAGAGGCCAACAGCATACCTCATATTCATTTCTCCTACCCTGTCCTCCTTTCTTCCCTCATTTTCTGACATGACCGTGGCACCCATCTGAATTTTGTCACAAGTAACTGATTAAGAGTGGGCTTTTGTGATTGGGGTAAGGATTTCTCAGTTGTGACACTGCCTTGTACATACGTGCTTTTGTTAAATCATGACAAACCATTTTCAAACTGTCTGGTTGCTGTTTACATTGGTTAAGCAGAGTGTGTGGAACAGGGAGTTTGTCCCCGTGGTTCCGACACAGGTCCATCTCCGGTAACGCTCGGCCATATTTTATCAAGGTGGCATGTTGGGAAGCACAGTCCTTATCTGGGGTGATTAATTTTCCGGAAAGGTAAAAATGGATTGGATGCTGAACCCTACCTAAATTAAGCTTCTTCGCTCACTGCAGATCTGGGTAAAATCACAAACTGGTCCAACACATGGAACATGTCTTTCAATCTGGAAAAATCTCACACTCTCACTATGTCTCTCCGAAAGGACCATTCGTTTGGAGTCCCCCCCCCGCCCCATCCACTTTCTCAACAATCCTCTGGAAGAAGTCCATTCATTCAAGCTTCTGGGTCAAACGACCTGCCATGATCTTTCCTGAGAAAGCCACATTTCCAACCTGGCTTAGAAAGCCAGTCGCCAACTGGGAATCCTCCATCATGCAAAGTCCTTCCTCGGCCTACCTGAGCTCCTGACCACATACAAAGCTTTTGTCCGCAGCCTGATGGAGTCCTGCTCTCCCCTTTGGGCTGGTACTCCTGCCTCCCACCTTTCTTGGCTTCATGCTGTGAAAACCAAGGCATTTCGGATCATTGGCATCTCCCGCAATGAGGCTGAGTCTTTGGGCCTCTCACTCTCTCACCGCAGGCAGTTCGGTGGTCTTTCTCTCTTCTACCGTCTCCTCTCCTGTCTCGCCCCCCCCCCCTGCTGTGTATGTGATTTGTCCCCACCATATTTCCGCAGGGCGCTCAAGGTCCTCCAACAACCCCCTTCTGGTAAAACTACCAAATCACGAATCACTGATCACCTTCACTCTTTCATTCCTCTATTTCCACACCTTTGGAATAAACTCCCTTACTCTGTTCAATCCCATTCTTCCCTCCAGGCCTTCAAAATAGCTGTTCACCACCACCTCTTATCATCCCCCATCCAAATTCTCAATCTTTTCTTACCCCGTTAATCCAGCCCAAACCCACCTCCTTCAAATTCCCTGCTTTCTTTCCTGAAAGTCCCTGTCATGTCCATCTTGGATACCCCGGGTTCCCCGCCCAATCCCTCTCCCTTCCACAGATCTCCTAATGTCTCTGTTCCCCAGTGTTTTGTCCTTCCCACTCCCGCCCCTCTTGTCTCATGCCCCCCTTGCTGTGCGTTGTGCGTTAGCTCTCACACCAGCCTCGACAAGGTATACAAAAAAAAGGGACATGGCATATCATACCTGGAAATAGTATTTTTCCTCTGACTCATATTCAGCCTTCTTCTCCAATTTAAATCATTGCAGATTTGTTATTTGTGAGGCGAAGCATTCTTTTATCCAAAGGAAGTGTGACAGCCTCTCTTCTTCCTTCACTTATTGGTTTTTCTGATCTTCTGCCAAAAGTATCTTCAACAACTTTTGTCGCACAACCTTTCCTTCACTTTTCCGTTCCGATGATACTATTGCTGTCTCTCCAACCGACAGAGCAACTCTTTTTGGCTCTTTTCTCCTCTAATTCCACATTGGATGACTCACATTCAAACAACCCATGATGCACCCTTTACCAATCATATACCTCTCCCTATAATCTCTTTTCAAATAATCAAAAAAGTACTTCTCTCTTTGGATACACGCAAGGTGTACGGACAAAATGGCATTCCTCCTCGTATCTTGAAGGAGTGTGCTTCAGAACTTGCACTTGTGCTTTCTCGTTTATTTTGCTTCTGTTTGAAAACCCAAACATTTCCTATTTTCTGTAAACATGCATTAGTACAGCCTACTCTAAAGAAGGGTGATCATTCAAACCCTTCCAACTTCTGTCCTTTCTCCGATTTCCAAAGTCTTTGAACGTCTTCTCAATTCTCATTTCCTCAATCATCTTTAATCTCAGTCTTCTCTCTGACCATCAGTGTGGCTTTCATAAGACGAGATCTCCCAATGATATATTTTCCGATATTACAAATATCTGGTCTTGTTCTCTGAGAGACAATGAGGAATCCTTTGTTGTAGCCCTTGAGATTTCAAAAGCTTTGGACAGAGTGTGGCACCGGAGTCTTTTTTTTTTTTTTGTATACCTTGGTCGAGGCTCGTATGAGAGCTAACACACAACTCACAGCAAGGAGGCATGAGACAAGAGGGGCGGGAGTGGAAGGGACAAAACAGTGGGGAACAGACACATTAGGTGAACTGTGGAAGGGAGAGGGATGGGGATGGGACGGGGAACATGGCGAAGAGAAGATGGACATTACAGGGACTTTCAGGACGGAAAGCAGGGGAATTGAAGGAGGTGGGCTTGGGTGGATTATCGGGGGTAGAAAAGATCGAGGATTTGGATGGGGGAAGATAAGAGGTGGTGGTGAACAGCTGTTTTGAAAGCCTGGAGGGAAGAATGAGAAAGAATAGAGTGAGGAAGTTTATTCCAAAGGCGGGAAAAATGAGGAATGAAAGAGTGAAGATGAGCAGTGATTCGTGATTTTGGTAGTTTTACCAGAAGGGGGTTGTTGGCGGACTTTGAGCGCCCTGTGGAAATATGGTGGGGACAAATCGCAGAGAGAGCGGGGGGGGGGGGCAAGGCTGGAGAGGAGTCGGTAGAAGACAGAAAGACCACCGACCAACCTGCGGTGATTGAGTGAGAGGCCCAAAGACTCAGCTTCATTGCGGGAGATGCCGATGATCTTAAATGCCCTGGTTTTGACAGCGTGAAGCCGAGAAAGGTGGGAGGCAAGGGGCACCAGCCCAGAGGAGAGAGCAGTACTCCATCAGGCTGCGGACAAAAGCTTTGTAAGTGGTCAGGAGCTCAAGAGGGCCGAGGAAGGACTTTGCACGACGAAGGATTCCCAGTCGGCGACTGGCTTTTGAGGCGAGGTTGGAAATGTGACTTTCCCAGGAAAGGTCATGGCAGATAGTGAGACCTAGAAGCTTGAAAGAAAAGACTTCTTCCAGAGGATTGTTGAGAAAGTGGATGGGGGGGTTTTGTAAACGGTCCTTTCGAAGAGACATAGTGAGAGTGTGAGATTTGTCTGGATTGAAAGACATGTTCCACGTGTTGGACCAGTTTGTGATTTTATCCAGATCTGCAGTGAGTCAAGAAGCTGCTGCTTGCCGGTCTGAGGGATGACAGATGGTACGGCAGAGGGTGGCGTCGTTGGCAAAGAGAAATAGAGGATTTTCCAGAGAGTCCGAGAGATCATTGATGAAAACCAGAAAAAGAACAGGGCCCAGAACGCTACCTTGAGGAACTCCAGCCTGCAGAGGAAGAGGGGATGAAAGAACTCCATTTAGGGCCACACGTTGACTGCGACAGGAGAGGAAGTCTGCGAGCCATGAGTGGAGATGGCCTTGAATACCATGGGAAGAGAGTTTGGTGAGTAGTGCAGGGTGCCAGACTGTGTCAAAAGCATGTGATATGTCCAGGGATACGGCTTGGATTTCCTGTCTGGCATTGAGGACCTCCGTCCATTGATGGGAGAGCAGAAGCAGCATATCCAGGGTAGAGTGACCTTGTCTGAAACCAAATTGATGATTGGAAATCAAGCCATTGGAGAAAAGGAAGGATTTCATGTCTGAAGCGATGATGGATTCCATAACCTTGCTGATGATTGGGAGAAGGCTGATTGGTCTGTAGTTACAGGGATCTGTTTTTGCACCTTTTTTATGCAGGGCAGTGATGTTAGCAGATTTCCAAGCAGATGGAAGATGACCTTGGGCAAATGAGAGGGTGAATCGAACAGAGAGAGGGTGAGCAAGAGCAGAAGAGCAGGCTTTGAGGACACGTGGGCTGATGCCGTCTGGACCGGTTGCAGAATCTGAGTCGAGTGATGGGTTTAGGACACAAGATTTAGCTGCAAACACCGAGTTTAGACATTCAGCTTTATCACGTGTGGAATCAGCAGTGCGGCCATTTGAGGTAAGGGAGGGGATGGAGGGGGAACATACACCAGAAACAGATTTGATGAAACGCCACCAGGATTTTGAGGAGTGAGAGAGGTTTGAGAGTTCAGACTTGAGATGAGAAAGATGTTGTTTTCTGGCTCTCCTGAGGGTAGATACACACTTGTTCTGAGCTTTGTGGAAAGAACTGAGATTGCCCTCAGTTGGGTTTGCTTTCCATGAGGCAAAGGCAAGTTGTTTCAGGACAACTGCCTCGCCACAAGCTTCAGTAAACCAAGGGCGGGAGGAAGGGTAAGACAACTGAACACGAGAGGGGATAAATCTGTGCATGAGGGAGAGCAAGTTTCTTTGAAAGATTTCCCAGGATGAGTTGATGTTGGAGAAAGTAGTGATAGGAGACCAGTCTGTAAGTTTGATGGCTGCTCGGAGACCCTGCCAGTCGGCTTGAGTGAAATGCCAGACTCGACGGCGGTGAGGTGGTTCTCTGATAACAGCCAGAGAGATGTCCACTTTAACAAGGACGTGGTCAGAAGAACCAATTGGAGCGAAGGAAGAGCAGCAGATATTGTCAGGGAAATTTGTCAAAATCAGATCCAGAAGAGATGGAGTACCATTGGTTGAGATCCGGGTCAGGAAGTTGACCGATTGAGTCAGTCCCAATGAGTCGCAGAAAGCTTTTGCTGAGGTGCCATGGCAGGTGAGAGAGGTACCCACACCTAGCCAACTGGCATGATGACAATTGAAGTCACCACATAAGAGGAAGAGAGAGTTTGGATGAGAAGATAGAAGATGGTCCATGTTTTCGGATAGTGAGGTATAGATGGAGTCATCACTGCTCGGTGGACGGTACAGTACACACATATAAACATGAGGTGGGAGTGGAGGGGAAGCCGAAGCCAGAGGTATTCCTGGGGGTGTGGGGGAGTGAGAGCAGTGCATGGAGAGTGAGGAATAGAGTCTTTGATGAAGAGAGCAACACCTCCACCAGGACGAGGCTCAGGTCTGTCACACCGTAAGAGGGAGTAACCGCGGAGAGATACTTGGGAGTCAGACACGTCTTGGGAGAGGAAAGTTTCTGTTAGGCAGATAATGTCTGGTTTGTCAGTGGCAACCTGTATGGAAAGATCTAAAAGGTTTGAGCGAAGGCCCCGGATATTTGAGGTCCACACTTTTAATGAAGAGGTAGGGGAGGAGGCTTTGGGTGCAGGAGGTGGAGGGGGAGGGGGAGGGTCGGACAAGGGACGAGGGGGGGAGGTAAGGAGGGTTGCTGAAAGAGTGTGGGGTATTGCAGAATAGCGAGGGGAGGGGGCCGAATGAGGAGGAGAAAAGGCTCTATGGTGCTGGGGGAGAGGGAGGACAAGAGACAAGGAAGAAGGCAGTTGAGGATTTGAGGAAGTGGACTGAAGAGATGGAGGTGAGAGGGCAGTGGAGGGAGGCAGGTTGGTGGATGAGATGGGGGGCAACTTAGAGAAGGAAGAGTGAGGGGATGAAAGGTGGGAGAAAGGTGAGGGGGGAATTTTTGAGAGAGGTGAGAGGGAGGGTTGGAGGGAGAAGAGTGGGATGGTTGCTTTGAGAGTGAGAGTGAGGGGTGAGGGGGGTGAGTTGGCACTGAAGTTGGAAAAAAAGAATGGTTGATGGAAAGCGAACATCCATGGCAAACTGTGGTTTTTAAAAGTTTTCGGTCAGAGATGCGATTTAATACAATTCTTGATGGATGCAATGAAGGCGAATTCAGAGAATGGAGAGAAGAAGCGCTGTAATAGTTGGATTTTTTAGGCAAGGAATGAAGGAGAGGTCGAAATGAGAGCAGTCTGTTAAAATAGCAGAAGAGTAGTGCATTGTGAAACAGTAAAGAGTACCACATGTGTGAGAGAGGAAGATGAAGCATTATAAGATCGTTTTTGTTGTTAATATTAATGTACGAGAGAGTTCAACAGATTCGGTCATGGAAGTGTAGAAAAAAAAATCGAGGAAGAAGACGAGGAAATCAAGAGGAAGAAGACGAGGAAGAAGTTAAGAGGAAGAAGAAGAAGCAGAATCGGGAGAGGGTGAGCGTATTGTTGTTGTTGTTGTTGGGTATATATATATATATATATATATATATATATATATATATATATATATATATATATATATATTTTTTTTTTTTTTGAGATAAGAAAGAGATTAGTTGGGAGAATGGGGGATGTTTGGAAAGCGGGGAGGATGAAAATTGAAGGTAATGGGGAGGATAGAAATTGAAGGTAATGAGGAGAAAAAACAAACAAAACAAAAAAAACGATCGAACACCGAGTGGAACCGGTAGGCCTCAAGCCTAGGCTTAGGCCTCAAACACCAGGTAAGAACGTCGACAAAAATACTCACAAAATAGCACGATTTTTGAAACAAAACCGAACGAGGAACACACAGTAACATGTAGGTGAGAAAATTAAACAGTTAAAACGGGACAAATAACAACCGGAAACTTAACTTTGAGAACGTCAGCAGGAAGCCCCGAAGGAGACCTCTCGCCGCTCCAAAACCGGAACCGGAAGTCTTATCGATAAGCTCCCCTCTTTCGGCTTTCCTTCGACACTCTGTTCTCTCTCATACCGAGCTTTCTCTCTAGTTGTTATTTCTCCATAAATGTTGGTGGTTCATCCTCTCCCTCCTTCTCTACCATCAGTTGTGTTCCTCAGGGTTCTGTCCTGTCTCCTACATTCTTCCTTCTTTTTATCAATAATCTTCTTTCTTCCACAAATTACGAAATGCATTCGTATGCTGACGGCTCAACATTACATTCCTCGACGTTTTTCACATCTGCTCCATCTTCTCTTGTTCAATCTACATCTCCTTCATTGCAAGTACCATTATAAAATCAGATATGGGCAGGATTTCTCAGTGGGGCAAATGTAATCAAGTTAAGTTTAATGTTTCGAAAACTCAATTTCTTCCAATTTCACTTTCCAAAACTCTTCTTAACTTCCCTACATCCTTTGAAGGCTCCACAAATTTAACACTCACTACAGTAAATATAGTTGGAATTGGAATTACGACAACATCAAATCAATTTTGGAAACCTCACATTGTACAAATAGCTGAGTCTGCCTTGAAGAAACTTGGAGACCTGTTCAGATGTCGAAGAGCCTTCTCGTCCAAACAGTTGCTCTGATTATAAAAAGGATTGATTCCTCCTTGTATGGAGTACTGCTCTCAGATCTGGGAGGTTCGAGCTCTCTAACTACTTGACAAGGTCAAGTCGAAAGCAATCCGACTTATTAACTCTCCAAATCTGACGTCAAAACTGAACTTGCTTGAATAACGTGGTAATATTGGCTTTGGTTTCCTTTTTTATAGATATTACTTCGGTTTCTGGGCCCGAGAACTGGCTGCTCACAGGGGTGGCCCGAAATCAAAGGATGTCCTCAGCAAAAGTTGTTTTTGGTGCCACTCTCCATTTTTTCAACCTTTGAATACCTTATTGTGGGGGTGGGGGTGGGGGGTAGCGATGGCAAGCAGTGGTGCGGGGGTGGTGAGCATCCAATATTGGAGCGAGGTGGCAGATCAGATGGCCATGATGTTAGCCTGGCTAATTTAGCCGATTCAACATTTAATTGGAGCCAGGACAGGAACTGGAGGATTGCAGAGTAGTTAATGCAACATCGTTATCACCCGACACATGCAGTGCAAAGCCAAGTTAAGCAGGAGGTTCACTCTGCCTGTTCTTTTTTTGTCCACATATGTCAGTCTATGATCGTGGTGAAGGACGATGATCGATTTTGAGGGGTGGGAAGAAGGGGAGGCAGCTTTGAGAAGGGGGAGTGATGGGAGAGATTTAAAGGGGAGGGACGAGGGGGAAGATATGAAGGGGATGGGTGAGGGGAGATTTGAAGGGGAGGGGTTAGGGGGGAGATTTGAAGGGGAGGAGTTCGTGGTGAGAGTTGAAGGGGAGGGGCGAGGGGAGATTTGAAGGGGAGGGGCGAGGGGAGATTTGAAGGGGAGGGGTTATGGGGGAGATTTCAAGGGGAGGGGTTATGGGAATATTTGAAGGGGAGGGGTTAGGGGGAGATTTGAAGCGGAGGGGTTTGGGGGAGATTTGAAGGGGAGGGGTTTGGGGGAGATTTGAAGGGGATGGGTTAGGGGGAGATTTGAAGGGGAGGCGTTAGGGGAGATTTGAAGGGGATGGGTTCGGGGAGATTTGAAGGGGAGGGTTAGGGGGAGATTTGAAGGGGAGGGGTTAGGGGAGATTTGAAGGGGGAGATTTGAAGGGGAAAGGTTAGGGGGGATATTTGAGGGAGATGGGTGAGAGGTGAGAATTGAGGGAGAAGGGTGAGGGGGAATCTTTTGAGAAAGGTGAGGGGAAGTTTGTGTGGGGAAGAGAGTGAAGTTTGCTTTGAAGAGGGAGGAAGCGGCTGATTTGAGAGGGGGGGTGAGAGGAAAGCTTTCAGAGGGAGGGGAGATGATGAGAGCAGGCACAGCCATGGGGGAGGAGGAAGGGAGGGGTAAGGAGTGGGGAATGATGAGACTGGTAGTGGTGTGGTAAAGATGAAAATGAGTGGGGGGAGGAACAAGATTTGAAAGGAAGGTGTGATTAGAGGAAAGAAGAAGCATGTTTGAGATAGTGAGGAGTGTATGGAATGAGAGCATGAGATACTTGTTCGTTTGGAACGGAACCCACAGATGTCTGAAAATCATACAGGTTGGGATTCCAGATGGGGAGCTGTTATTGAAGTAGAGGGCAGTGGAGAGGTGCTTCGGGAGGAGGTAGGATGGAGGGCAAGATGGGAGGAGTAAGAAGGGGCATAACAGAGGAGGGGTGAGGAGGAGGTAGATTTAAGGAGGTGGGATGAATTTGCACTGAAGTTGAAAAAAAAAGAAAAATAAATAATGGAAGACGAACAAGCATTTCAAAATGAGATTTTTAAAATGTGGAGGTCAGGGATACATTTCAATACATCGGAGGAGGGGTGGAGTACAGGAGACTTGAAAGAATGGAGAAAGGAAACGTTGTAACAGATGGAATTTTTAGATATGGAATGAAAGAAAGTTCGAATTGAACTCAGTCTTTTGAAGAAGAACAGGGTGGAGCGAGGAAGTTGAAACATTCGAATATATATATATATATATATATATATATATATATATATATATATATATATATATATATATATATATATATATATATATATATATATATATATATATGACCGTTTTTACAGCCATTTTTCCCTGCTGTGCAGGGGTTTGGCTTTTTCTTGAGGCAATGTTTTATGGCCGGATGCCCTTCCTGACGCCAACCCTGGTCGCCTCTTACGACACACAGGGATATGGTACACCTATTCTAACCGGGGCATACACCGGGACCAGTACACTGGCACTCATTTTGCCGACCTCGGAAGGATGACAGGCTGAGTCAACCCCCTGGTGTTAATTCAGCAGCCAACGGGACTTGAACTCAGGACCCGAGGATCCCAAGCCACCATCCTAACCACTAAGCCAACACCATGCTGTATTCGAATATATATATATATATATATATATATATATATATATATATATATATATATATATATATATATATATATATATATATATTGTTGCGGTTGAGGAAATTCGCAAACCACCATTCAGGTCCCGGAGGTGAGATATCTCTGTAAGTACATGTGTAGTTAGCCCCAAACCCGTTGTTTAGAGGGAATAAATGTGATTCATTCGGGCTGCAACCCTTTGAGATAGCCGTTTTTCTGTTCTATCTTTATTGTGAACCAACCACGTCTCAACCGCCATCACACAACAACCACCAACAACAACGCCGCGTCACAACAACAACGCCAACAGCCACGATCTTTACCTTCACAACTCGCTCCCGCAAACATCGCATCACCGCCATTCCAAACGGGACCATGGCCATAAACCACCACCTTAAACCCTCCACCACCTTCACCTCTCCTTCTGCGGCCATTCCCGCACCACTTGTGAGCACCGAGCGGAGGGCTGTCCTGGGCTCGTGCAAGATGCGCGCCGAGCCGTGAGTGCAAAATGCGGCCTTTCCGAGGAGAATTCGGAACAGGAATGCGACACGCCCACTTCTGATCCGTCCAATCAGCAAGCGCGGGGCGGTTTGGCCTCGCCTCCAGGCGCGTCGGTGTGGAATCGAGATATGCAAATTCTAGGATCAGGGGAGACTCACGCCCCTTTTCTCCGTCCAATGGGCGAGCGTGGCTCCACCCCCGAGCTCGTCCTGATCCGGAAATTTGCATATGGGTTCTCCTGCCGGCCTATAAAGCGCCGAGCGTGGGGCAAATTTGGGAAGAGTCGGTTGGGAGAGTTGGTTTGGGCAGAGTCGGAAGAGTCGGTTGGCAGAGTCGGTTTGAGAGAGTCGGTTTGAGCGGAGTCGGCCTTAGAGGAGCGGGGAGTCGGCCTTGGAAGGGCGAAGAGAGTTTTGGGGCAGAGTCGGGTTGGAGCGTGGAGTGGAGTCGGGAGGCGAGGGCGTACAGGTGGTTTGCTGCGGTCGGCTGAGGAGAATTGGGGAAGAGACCGAAGAGCTCGGGTCCGAGGCAAGGAAGACGGCGGTCGGCGACGAGGTCGCGGTGGAATCGCTCGTCGCGGTACCCAAGCAAGCCAGCGATACTCTTTCCCCAGAGCATCAACAATTCCCCTCATTTTTTCCCCCGCGCTGAGATAGTGCGAAAAGGGGGCCCCGTTCCCACCCCACTCCAAGCAGTGCCAACGAAACCCGCGAAGGAGCACGAAGTCGGGGCACCGCCGCGCCGCCACATTTGCGGCTCATCACAAAGACACGGGTAGGATCCACCCGGTCTCGTGGACCTGACCGCTCTTTCAGGTCCCGTGCAAATATTGGCCCACAGGCCCCGTCTGCCCCCTTGTCTTTGAGGGTGGCCTTTTATTTTACTTTTGAGTAAATGTGTTGTTGGCGCCGTCTGTAAAGTAAACTGTTTCAGTGTTGTCGTGTGCTCGCGTAGTCGGTAGTATCTCTGCATTGTTGTGTTTCTTTTGTTGCAATTGTTGTAATTGTATATGTGTGCTCTCCGTGTGCCGCGGAATAAATGTGCATCATGTTGAACTGTTTTCCCGTTTCGCTTCGTCTTTTCTTTAATTGAATCTCCATCTTGCTTCACGTATAGGGTTGGTAGTGGGCTTAATACGCCCGATAATTAATCGGAACCGTCGACGCCGACGATAACACCGCTCGGTTATCCCGATTAGTACGGAACGGGTCGCTTAAGCGGCCCGTGTCCGGGGTCGACCTGCGGCGAGGTGCGATCGCCCGGTCTACCCTCCGCGTGGGTACTTAGGTAGGTCGAGTTTGGCGAACAACCCTATCCCACGCGGGTGGCCGATTGGCACGATCGTTGTGAAGCCGAAAGGCCCACCTGTGACTAGCTCCCGGCGTTAGTCCGAGAGGGTCACGACAGAATTGTCCGTCCGGTGGGCGACGTGCCGCGATTCGAGTTACGTGGCCGTTCACATGCCGGCGGGCGCGAATTCGCAACAATATATATATATATGTATATATATATATATATATATATATATGTATATATATATATATATATATATATATATATATATATATATATATATATATATATATGTATATATATATATATATATATATATATATATATATATATATAAATATATTGACATTAGGGAAGGGGGTTGGGACAGGGGAAAGGAAGAGTTTGAAGAAAACTGTCGTGAAGGTGTGTGGTGAATTCCTTCACGATCAAAGTGGGGTTGGAAAGGTGTAATGGCAAAGAAGAGAAGGAAGAGGAAGGGTCGATGGAGGAAGTCAAGTGATAACGGGAGGTGTAAAGTGAGAAGGGAAAATATTTATTTGTCTGTTTTTTAAAAACATTTTAAGACATGAAACAGAGGGTATAGTTGGGAGTAATTGAAATAATGGTGGAGAAAATAAAAACTGAAGGTAATAAGGATAAAATACAAGAAACACGATCGTGCACATAGATGGGAAGACGAGTAGGCCTCAAGGAAGCCCGATAGGACAAGACCGACGAATACTCACCAATTACCACAAGTTTTAACACAAAGCCAAACGAGGAACACACAGTAAACATGGAGACAATAAAATAACAGTAAAAACGAGACAAAAAAACGACTGGAAAACTTATGTTTGAGAAAGTCGGCAGAGACCCCCTGAAGAGAAAACCATCATCACTCAAGGACCGGAACTCGAACCCAGTAACTGGAATTCCTTTACCCTAAAGTGGAGCACTATGCCCAGCTGCACTGGGATTGGACGGAGAACAACGACGAACCATTGAAGGTATGTTTTGAATGTACAGATTGAGAGGTATTTTTGATATCAGGATAACTGGATGAGTCCACAGCGGTGGTTTCTGGTTATATTAAATTTGATGAAACCATGCTTATTCCGAAGAGGTAAACGCGAATGTATACAAATAATATGGCATAGGCAAAGCCGAGAAGCGAACGTAGAATTCTTCTTACATTCAATGCTGCAATTTCCGGTGACTTCGGCCTGGATTCGGGATCAGCGATCAAATAATGTAAATCACGATTAAAAATTATTTTTTGATGATGCGGGAGATATCTTTATTAAAATCAGTGGAGGAAATATACACCATGTCTGATATTTGGGTCTTTCATGTCTCCGATGATGCCTTTATCTCCTGGGATGCATCATTCCCCATGACAAAAACCGGAAGCAAAATCCCCCCCCCCCCCCGGAAGTAAAAGGGTCATAGCCGACGACACAGATTCCAAATTGCCAGAGAATTGTGTTGTTGTTGTTGTTGTTGTTGTTTCCTGTTCTCTCATGTGCAGGCGTTGAGTATGAAGCTCACTATGTTCGCAAATAAACCCTGGGTTAAACAAGCTCAAATGAGCTAAGATCCTCGTCCTCTTAATGATGATGTCATAAAAACGAATATGACCTCATTGTGATGCATCAGGTTTGCGATAAATTATCTGTGCTCATGCCCGGCTTGATTCCCGCAAACAAAATTCAAACAGCTTGCCAAGTTTCGGAGATAATGGTATCGGCGATTTCCATTAGTGGCGATATTATGACGTCAACTTTTTTTTCTAGGAAGAATTTCCAAAATTGGAGATGGTTACTGTCTGCGCGTGGGCTTTCTGCATATACATGGCAAATTTCACAAACATCCGATGAAAACTCTGGATTGTGAAACAAAAAATGTCAAAAAATAGGAATGACGTCATAAAATTGATATGACGTCATAGTGATGCATCATATGTGTGGTAATTCATCTCTGCTAATGCCCTGTTCGATTCCCGCAAACAGAATTCAAAAAGCTTTCCCAGTTTCGGAGATAATTTTTTGTCGATTTCCATTAGTGGAGATAGTTTGACGTCATAACTTTTTTTCGAGGAGGATTTTTCAAAATCGGAGATCGTTACTGTCTGCGCAGGGTATTTTTACATATATACGCCGTTTCAGGAAATTTCGATGAAAACTGTAGGCTGTGAAACAAAAAAGTCCACAAGAACAACCCCTGTCACACCTTGACGATTAAGCCAGCGTATGGCAACGTATCAAAATTGATCTAAAACGCTGGCGTACGCTGAACTATTGATGTTTTTTTTTCAGTTTTGGGCGTATATTAACGAGTTGGACGTATGCATAACATATTAGTAACATCCACAGAACGTTTCGATAACTTATAGATAACTTATACCAACGAATGCTTAGCGTGTTGTCGGTGTTCACAACTTATGCCCAATGATAGTCTAACTTAAGCATAGCGCGCGGCAGAGTATCGCCGACGATCACGTGGTGTAGCCTATTAAAAGGCTTCCGCTCGACGATTAAAATCATAACCACACTAGACATCGAAGTCTCAACATCACAGTCATGCCGAAGAAAAAAACCCCAAAAAAAACCATGGAGTCTGGAACACTGAAGGGTTCCTCCTGTGTGAACCCCATTTTTATATACCATTTCCCCGAAACCCTGCCAATACACCATTATACGGTAGCTGTAATTTAGAAACACGTTCAGTAAGTTCTGTGGTCATCCGGAAGACGTCAAATACATCTACATACGTCAATATGCGTTGGAGATACGTTACACATAGGTTCAAAGCACGTTACTCATAGGTTAGAAATAAGTTTTGGGTACGCAAGACATTACCTCGACGTATTTCGACTTATGAGTAACTTCCAAGTAACGTGTGTCGACGTGTGTCAACAATCGCATAACGTGCCTACAACTTATGGCCAGCGTATGCGGAACGTGTGAGTCATTCGCTGGCATACTTCGAAAAATTTTGAGCATGCACAAAATTTGTCGACGAGCTCAGCGTACTACGACGTATGCCAGCGTGCTTCAGCGTGCTTCAGCATGCTCTTAATGTATACAAAACTTACCCATAATGTATTCGAAGTGTGCCAGCGTATTCGCCAAATTTTTCATACGTCGGCATACGCTGGCTAAAACGTCAAGGTGTGACAGCCCCTTAAGACTTCGACATCCTCCACCAAGATCTAAAAACAACGTTTTTGCCAAAGCACATTTTCACTTTTGTACAGAAATTTCAGCTTCCTTGCACAAAGGATGGCTGAGATATCGCCCAGACAAACAAGAAAACAAGCAAGCAAGAAAATGAAAAATCACTCATAGAGTGACACTTGGGGAAATGGAATGGCACTCAGAAGAGCACATACCTCCACCAGGCTGAACAGTTTACATTTTACTGGTGGAGAATTAAACCCTCAAAACAGTAAATTCAGATGATCTCAAAATAAACTTTTAATTGATCTGCGAAAAGAAAAAAAAATCATTTTTGGCAGTTTTTGATGCCCTTTGTGCAACTTTGCATCGCTTGCGCAAGTTCAAGAACATGGCTCAAGAAAAAAATATTTTAACACAATGATTTCTAGTAGGAACCTCGCTGAATGGTGGGTTCTGCGCATTAAAAAAATAAACTTTCATTTTTTAGAAGCACCCGAAGCATATATATATATATATATATATATATATATATATATATATATATATATATATATATATACATATATATATATATATATATATATATATGTATATACATATATATGTATATATATATATATATGTATATATATATATATATACATATATATATATATATATATATATGTATATATATACACATATATATATATTGTTGTGGTTACCAGATTCGCAAACCACCATTCAGGTCCCTTAGGTGAGGTATCTCGGTAAGTGCATGTGTAGTTAGGCCCAAACCCGTTGTCTAGTGGGAATACATGTCATTTATACGTGCTGCGACTCTTCAGGATAGCCGTTTTTCTTTTACTATCTTTATTTTGGACCAACCGCCATGATCACAACCACAACATCAACCACCGACCACAACCACCGCTTCACCACAACCGCCACGACCTTCACGCACACCTCACAACCGTAGCATCGCCACCGTTCTTGCCCCGCTGTGGGTACCGGTGTTGGACTCATGCAGAACGCGCGTCGAACAGCGTGTACAAAATCACGGATTTTCTGCTTCAAAAACGGATCAAAAACGACACACGCCCACTTTTTGCCGTCCAATCGGTGAGCGAGGGGCGATTTGGCCCCGCCTCCAGAACGATCGATATATGCAAATTTGTGGATCAAAAAGCCTTCACGCCCACTTTTTCTCGGGCCAATGGGGAGCGAGGTGAAAGGTCAAAGGGAGGGGGTCAAAGGCGAAGTTACGGGGGGATAAAAGGACGGTGTTCGTCAGTCAGAAGGGAGAGTCGGTCGGAGAGTCAGCAGAACGAGAAGGGGTCGGAGAGTCAAGAAGGGTCGGAACGAGA
>NC_140969.1:71212708-71227708 GCF_056783735.1 Eptatretus burgeri
GCAAGCACAGCCACCGATATCCATCCATGGGCCAATTCTGTCATTCAGCATGCCCAAGAGCTTCTGAAGCAGAAGCATCCCCGAGACGACAACAAAGAACTTCTCCAACTGACGATCATTTTCCTTGGAGGCGTCCCTTCTGGACATCAAGTTCCAACATTCAGGGCACCTGGCGCCGTTCACTGAGCGCGTTGGATGGCTCGTGCAATTTACTGCTTCAAGATCTGGATGTTTCAAGGGCAGTTCTCGGGTTTTCTCACTAAACGCGCGTCATCATCCCGCAGTACATGTCGCACAGAATGCCTATTTAGCGGGATCAAGCAGGTCTGTCTTTTTGTTGCTAAGCACTATATCAGGGCCTGGTTCGACGCTCGAAATGCTGCTTCCGCGCCAAAGAATGACCTCCAGCTCCTTCAAGCCCTCCATTCCTTGAATCATGCTGCATACAAAACAATGAGCCGCCATCTGTGGCACCTGAGCGAAGTTAACGTCGGCCTTGCACTCTTTGATGACATCTTAGATTCATCAGAAAACATCGCCATGGTAATAAACATGAAGGACGTGGACGGTTCAGAGGATCCATCTCGACGAGTCTGGCTTCCCAATCCAGAGGAGGAAAGAAGCTGCCTGACCTCTGCTCCTCCCAAACTAAAAATCTCTTAACGCTCCTCGAGCTGCCAGAAGACTTTCTCGAGGAAAAGGATCCATCAAACTGGAAGAGCTTTGAATCCTACGTCAAAGCAAAGCAGAGGGTTAACTCTTTGAACGTCGTGAATGATGCGGCCGAAAGAGGCGTCGCCCTCTCCAAGATTTCACGAAAGCTGGTCGAACAAGAGATGAGGCTCAAATGCAGTACCTTGTTCAAGTGATGGAGGATGACTGACGGAAATACCCAAAGGCCTCAAAGGAAACTTTTATTTTATAAAGGCATATTATTTACTTTTCAGGAGAATTTTTTTTAATTTTTTTCATCAAAAGAGATTTTCATTTTAATTTAGCCATGTTGTACTAATGGAGAAGGATGTCAAGTGCCTGCGCAAGTCCTAAATATTATTTAATCTCAATAAAACTTGGAAGATTTTAGTTTTTCATGTAACCTCACCATTTGGAAGGTTCTGCAAACTTCTATCGCAAATTTGAATTTTTACCATAGTAGCTCAAAGCGCCCTAATATACATACATACATATATATATATATATATATATATATATATATATATATATATATATATATATATAAAAACATATATATATATATATATATATATATATATATATATATATATATATATAAACAAACATATATATGTTGGTGGCTGCTCGACTTCTTCGTGGCACACGGACCAGGGACGCGGAAGGGAGGCACCGCTTTGCCAGCTGTCGCGCAGGCCTGCACATCTGTGTGGAGAGCGCCGGAAAGAGCTCGCCCACCATCGCACCACGAGGGTGCAGGTAACCGGCAACGGTCTCGTGGGATTCGTTCAGTCTGCCAAGTCCCATGCCATAAAGGCCCACGGGCCCAGTCTGGCCCCCCTGTCTTTGGGGGTGGTCTTTTCCTTTTCTATTGCTTTCAAATGAATGTTGGGGGTGCCGTGTCAATAAGTAAAACTGTTAAGTGGCTGTACATAAATTGCTTATAGTCGGTTGTAGTGCTTTCGCTTTATTTACTTCCATACCTGCGTGATTGACTATATATGTGGATTTAAATAAATGTATTTGTGTGAATGTTACGCGTTCGTCGTGTTTTCTTTTCCCCCATTGGTACGCCATATTACAGCTCGGAATGTTAGTTGAGTTTCAAATACCCGTTAAATAGAATCTGATCCGGTGAGGTCGGGCGATAATACCCGCTTGGTTATCACTGCAGAACGGATTCGAACTGCCTGGGTGGTTCGTGTCCCAGCCGACCTGCGCCGAGGTATGGTCTGCCGGTTAGTTATCCGCACGGGTACTTAGGTATATCGAGATTCAGCGATTGACCCTATCCTGCGCGAGTAGAAAATCGGCTAGGCCGTGGTGGGGTTGAAGACCCACCCATGACAGAGTTCCAGCATTGCTCCGGAAGGTCACGACTGAATTGTCCGTCCGGTGGGCAAGCTGCAACGATTCGTGGAAAGCGGTAGTTCGCACGCCGGCGGGTGCGAATTCGTAACACTGGTGTCAGGAGTGGGATACAAACTCTCCCGCCTTCACACCAAACCAAATTAACGGAAACGGATCAAGGGTGTGCGAGGTGACCCTCCAGTTCTATCAAATTACGGGCATTTAAAAATTATTTCCGAGAAGCAAGATGGCGTTCCAAGGCGAACGGGAGCACGGGGATATGGATGTAGAAATGGTAGAATCCATGGCTAAGGATGAAATCCCCGAGCAGGACATTAATGTGAAGGAGCAGTTCCCCCCACAAACGGACCCAGAGCCCGAAATGGGCGCGGCGGCCATGGGCTTTGACACCCCCCCTCCCCTCCTCCGCCAAATCCTTCTCCAGCCTGTGGTGTATGGGCATAGGGCGCTGAGGGGGCGTCGAGTATTTGTTATAATAGTCACGTGCTTAGGCATGCATATATCTGTACGCGCCCGCGAGAGGCTCAGAGTAATGTACATCCGGGCACGCAATAAACAGTTACGACTACGCTCGCACTCGCTCCGTGCCTCACTGCACCCCGGACATTACAGTTGGTGACGAGGATGGGATCGGATCACCACTCATGGCGGAGTGCATGTTTTCGTTGGCAATGACAAAGTTTGTTTCCGGAGCAATTGGATTGCAATGTGCACACAGCGCCAGGAAAATCATCACAGCTCGCGCGGTACGAGTTCGATCACCTGGCAAGGAGCCCAGGGGAGCGCATCGCGAGTTTCGCCGCGCGGGTGAGACATCTCGCCGTCGCCTGCAAATTCATGTCGAGTGAACGGCAGGCCAGGCTCAAAGATCGTTTTATTGCTGGATTGCAAGACTCGGACATGGTTTCGGCGATACTACGACTGAAGTACGAGGACATTACGTTCAATTCAGCAGTCGCAACGGCATCGGCCATCGAACAGACGCTGAGAGATGTCCAAGCCATTGCCGGCCAGAGCCTCACAGGTGGTCCGGAGGTCCACGTGGCATGGGACAACCCCGATCACCAGGGCAAGATCTGCAGCATGTGCGAGGCAACCCCGACGACCCGGGGAAAGACCTGCAACCTATACGAGGGTTTGTACATGACGTACGCTTTTGCATCCCGGGGCAAGACCTGCGACCTATACGAGGTTTTGTGCATGACGTATGCTTTTACGTCCCGGAGCAAGACCTGCACGAGGCAACCCAGACGACCCGGAGCAGGTCCGGCAGCCGATGATGAGCCTGTTTTCAATTGGTCCGATGGTAACAAGACCATTGACAGTGGAGATCGAGGTGAACAAGACACCGATTGTTTTTAAAATTGATACCGGGGCCGCGGTGTCGATCATGGGCGAACAGACCGCTCGTAGACTCCACGGTCTTCATCTTATCAGGTCGACCCTCACGCTGTACACGTACACCAGCTAAGCGATTACGCCACTTGGAGTCACAGACGTATCTGTGTCATTCAGGTGATTCCAACGGGGGATTGGAGCAGAGTTCTCGCCCGTGTCGTTCAGGCGATTTCAACGGGGGATTGGAGCGAGCTGCCTTCGACGGTGGGAGTGGCTCATGATCCGGCGCGCGCTCCTGTCGTGCAGGCGATCTTTCAGCACGTGATCGCCTCGAGCGCGGTCTGCATCGTCTCTGCGCCTTCGGCCGTTCATTCCGCAAACCGAGTTGTGGCTGTTCACAAGGTTGTTGTGGTGGCAGGGGTTGGGGAGAGACATTGAACGAGTGGTTAAGCATTGCGCTGCTGGGCAGGCAAATGCCGATAAGCCGCGCGTGAGCGGAATGTGTTTGATTGTGATCGGTGCGTTCTCTGGGTGGCCGGAGCATGTGGTTTGGCGGGGTGCTTTGACGGGCATTGCTATGCAGGGGCTGTGGCCGATCGTTGATAATAAAAGCATACCCGAGAGATTGGGTTCTGGCAACGATCCGCCGTTCCTCACAGATGTGTGTAATGATCTTGTGCATCGCGGCGGTGTTCAACACCTTAAACGGTTTATTGAATTGTTGTGCCATCCTGACACAAACGAGCAGGCAGAATCGTTTGTTAAAATGTTGTGCCATCCTGCCACAAACGAGCAGGCAGGATCGTTGGTTGAGATGTGGAAACGTGCTTGGCGTACAGGGAAGTTTACATTTGCGCCGACAGTATTAATGTGTTTTCGTTACCGTGTGGAAATGTGATACGTTCAACCACCGATGAACCTTCAAAGGTAATGGAGCCAGCAAATCGCCTGGTTCGGATTGTTGGCGGGGAGCCGAGGAAGATTCGCTGTTCAGCGTCACCCCCACCCCTGATATCGTCAAGGCCAGACGTACTGGCGCCCTTGACGCTATAGGTCATGTGGAGGTGGGTCGGTTCGTTCAGTTTCGTTGTGCAGATCACCAATCCAAATGAAATTCACCCTGTACATTCATGAGAACACACCATTGAAATTCCTACTTGTTTCCATATGCACAAGTTGACACACCGACAGTTATTACCATTTGAAATTACCGCCGTGAAGTGGGCGTGGCATGCTTGTAATTGCGGAGGAAACGACCAGGAAACAACAAATCAAGATGGCGGCGCCCATGGCTGTCGTGTGATTGAGTGATTTTTGGTCTTTCAACAACCAAATATGTGTTGTTACACACTTGGGCGGGGAGGAAGATGAGAAAGTGACGCAATTCACAGATAAGAGCTGGCTTAAGGTATGTGAGTGTGCGAAGGCTTGGTGCGACGCCGCAGATAGTGAAACTATCAACAAATGCCATTTGCTGGCTGATCAAATTATGAAACTGCTGCCAATGACTGATCCTCCTGCGGATGCCGGCTGTCACCGGTTCTGCTATGTGTCGTTTTTTAACAAGGATCATATAAAACGTACTGAAGCCAGGAAAAGGAAATCAGAAGCCAGCATGACTGCAGTTTCTGCTAGAGCCAGTGAGGTGGTGGGCGGACTCGAAGAAGAGGGGCACTCGTACCACAAAATATGTAGAAAATCCCTCAGATTCTCTGCAGAAAGGGTGGCTGGCAAATAAGCTTGTGTACTGCCAAGAATTTGTGTGATATGCCAGAAAAAAGACAAATTCATCCGTGTCAAAGGAAAATCTCAACGTGATCAGTTGTCCCTGGCAGAAACACAGGATGGAGGAAAGCTGAGGGAAACTGCTGAGCAGAGGAGAGATGAACTTGATGTGAGAATAATGACAACTATAAAGGATAAAGACTGTGTGGCGCTGGCAGTTTGTTATCACCATAAATGTTATTATGAGCATGTGAATGACACAAACCACAGACAGAGTGTAAGTAAACTCCAAACTCAGAAAGTGAACAATGAATCAACATTTGACATTTTCTGTGATAAAGTCATCCAGGTAAGACTCATTGATGGAAAGCAATCTATACATATGAAGAAGTTGTGTGAGATGTTCAATGACCTACTCAGAGGATGCGAAGGTCAGGATAAGGCCAACTACCAGGCAAGAAGACTGAAGAAAAGACTGCAGGAACGGTACCCAGACATGATTTTCTATCGTCCACCAAAAATGTCTTAGAGCGAAGTGGTGTACATGAAGGACATTGATATTGGTTGCATTGCTCAGGCTGCTGTTGTAGACAGTAGCTCTACAACAGAAATAGTCAATTACAGAGGATGAAGCCAACCAGGGTCCACAGCAGGGTGACTCAGACCTCAATTTACATGTTCTATACTCGGGAGCACTCAAGGTGAGGGATGACCTGAACAAACACCAAAGTGTGGACATTACATGGCCCAACTTGGAAATGGTGGAGCTTGCACTTGAGCTTATACGGGCAACTCGTACTTCGAACTGGCTGAAACACCTTGCGATCACGAGAGCGTCAATGCCCTGGTACTTTGTGTACGATCACCTAAAATATGCAAGGTACTTGCCCATTTACTGGCTGGAAATGGCCGGGCCAGAGCACTCCCACCCAGACACCTATCAAGCGTTCATGGATGGCAAATGGACTGCTCAACGGCATACTCGTTATGGATTTAGTAGTGTTGCGTGTGATCAGATCATAGAGCAGACTTTAAATAGGGACAGCAAGACCAGTGGAGGCATCATTGGTTACACTCAGAAAAGCACAGCTGTGAAGAAGTGGATCCTGTTCCAACCAGTACGTGCGGAAATCGCAAGGAAATGTGAGTCCATGGCGGGTATCCACAATGAGCCCCGAACGAGAAAGGATTTGGATGTGTCGAGCTCGAAGAAGAACGAAGCAGTGGTGGTAAAAGTGATGGACACAGTACTTCAAATGATTAACCCTTTCTCCGGCGCTCACCTTGAACTCGTCAATATTAGTTCAGGTGTCATCGCACCGCCAGCCACTTCCGCGGACTTGATGAACGCGTATGTCAAGGGAGAGAATGCAATTCATGCGTGATCGGCTTCTCTCGGGTGAGGTCCCATTCTTCAGTCCGATTTCGAAGGCCAAATTGGCAACTTTCTTGAAGGCGCGAGGCAAGTCGGCGACTCCCCACCAGCAGACGCCGAAGGTTGAAATTGCGAATGAACGTCGTCTTTTCACACGACTGCTGTTGATTGGCGAGTAAAGCAATGTAACACTCCACTATCTGCTCGCATACCCACTGGCGAACATATCTTTCCCGCTGGCATCCGGTGATGGTTCGATTGCTAAGACGGACAAAGCCAAACTCCGCAACCATATACTGAAACTGTGGCCCAATTGCCGTGTGGACGCTCGGCCTATCCAAGATGCAACAATTGTGGATGTAATGGCCGTTATTCAGGCGATAAAGGCTGGTTCCCTGCATAAAACTTTCGGCAAACTGGAAGAGATAGTGCTGAACATCGTAGTGGCCAAAGCATGACATAATCAATCTTCGAGACTGGACGTGGTGTTTGATACTTACCCAAGTATCAGCATCAAGTGCCTGGAGCACGCCAGTCGAGCGGGCAGGGCGGGCGATCTTCAGGAACGAACCATCTACGGACGTGATCAAGCCCTTCCAAAACAGTGGGCCAATTATCTCCTGAGCGGAGCCAACAAGGAGGCGTTGATAGAGTTCATCGTCGAATGGTGGACGAGAAACATCTCTCCATCAAAACTGGGTGACATGCTGTCGTACGTCAGTCATGCCGGCAAATGTGAGAAAATCAAGGCGTCGAATGGTGTCTTGACTGCGTCGTCAGTACCTGAACTTGAATGTGACCATGACGAAGCTGACATGAAGCTCCTGCTACATGCCGCTCACGTGGGACAGAATGAAGAGTCGGTGCGCTTAGAGAGTTTCGACACCGATGTGTTTGTGTTGGCATTGGCTCACTCGAAGTCGATTCGGGCGAGAAATTTCCATCTGGTCACAGGAAGTCCCAAGGACATTATCGTCGTTGACATTAATGCCCTGGAAAGTTCTGTCTGCGATGCGTTGATAGGTTTGCACAATTTCACGGGAAGTGATACCCACCAGTGCATTCCATGGTAAGGGCAAAACAAGGCCATTCGTCTTGATGATGAAGGGTCCCCATCTCATAACCTGTTTTGGGAGCATTGGTCGAGAATTCACGAGAGATCAGAATATCATTCACGACCTGGAACAATTCGTCTGCGCCATGTACAATCAGCCGACCATGAAGGGTGTGGATGAGGCTCGCCACAAGCTATTCTGCAGCCAGTCGCAGGGAGAACAGAAGTTGCCGCCTACAAGCGACGCTCTGATGCTGCATTGCAAAAGAGTGAACTATCAGTCTGCGATCCACCACCGCGTGACGGAGAGGTTTATAGAAGCCCCTTCTCCTACATTTCACGGATGGATGGAACGCAAAGGAGCACTGATTGTTCACTGGCTGAACAAACCATCAGCGCAGAAGGAACTGTTAGAGACGACGAAATGTAATTGCAAGAAGACGAAATGTGAGACCAACCAGTGTTCTTGCCGGTCAAAAAGACTGTCCTGCGCAGAGTGCTGTGGGGGTCAAAACTGCGCCAACGATGAACAGACCCGTGCAGACATGGAACTTATGGATGATGAAAGCAGAACTGACGATGATTCCGACGACGAACTGTGAATGTGGGTGTCACACTGCTTTTGCTATGGTAATTTACTACACAGTAGTATTCAGATTGGTGAGCATGTAATAGTGGACTTGAGTTTGTAATAACAGCAGTCAAGAGCCCAATTTAGCAACTGCTTCAGAGCAAGAAATACTGGAGTTTTAAGACAGTAATCTTCTTGTGGCGGTTCTACTTTTCATCAGGCTGATTCGCGCAGTGTCTTTGTCTTTGATTTAATCCGTAATAGCCAATGTAACTCTCTTTAATACGCGCTGTAACTGTCTTTAATAGTCAATGTAACTACCTTTAATAGCCAGTGTGGCTGCCTTTTAAGCAAAAAGTTGCCTTGGTCAACTCGAAGGCCTGTCTGGTCGGTCCAGACGTTTTCGGCCGGTAAAAATATGTAACTGCTTCGGTTTACGACCTTTAATTATAAACATCTTTAACAACAGTGAATAGGGCTCTGTGTAAACATATTGTATCATTTTCAGACTTCACAAGAGTTTTCTTTGACGTACATATCAGTCTCTCCTTGATTCTTCATTTCTGTGTCAAAATCGTGCATTAATGTTCGGTGTATCTTTAATTGCCAAAAATGACCAATTGTGTCACATCCTCGACGTGGAAACAAGTGGATTTAGACTCAGCGTCTAAAATTCTTTAAGTATGCCAAATTTCATCCAGATTGGTGATCTGCACAACGAAAATCATTTTCTGAAGGTAAGAGCAAGTACCTCCACATGGCCTACTCGTGGACTCGGGGTGTTTACCTGATTCGGTCCTGTCCGAGGGAGACGAGCAAGCTTGTCGACCCGGGACGTTTGATGGTGCAGGGGGAGGTTTGCCTGGGGTGTCACCTCGACCTAGCCAGAAGGTGTGTAAGCATGGGCCGTCTGATGGCACTGTCCGCCCAGGGCGGATCAAGCGACGTGGTACTTTGGGGGATTTTCGATGATTAGTGTCCTTTTTCTCCAGTTGCTTTTTGTGTACTCGTGCCAATGCTTTTTGCTATGTGCCATTTTGTCATGAGTTGCTTTTTGTGTCATAGTGTCAATGATTTTTGATTTGTATCATGTTGCCATTTTATAATCATACTTTTAGGAGGGAGGAGTGTGGTGTATGGGCATAGGGCGCTGAGGGGGCGTGGAGTATTTGTGATAATAGTCACGTGCTTAGGCATGCATATATCTGTATGCGCCCGCGAGAGGCTCAGAGTAATGTACATCCGGGCACGCAATAAACAGAGTTACGACTACGCTCGCACTCGCTCGTGCCTCACTGCACCCCGGACATTACACAGCCCCCAGCGAAACCGCGACCGACAATGGCGGATCGACCCGGCTAGAGTCATCGGACATCAACCAACTGATACAGATGATCACGCAAGCAATGGGAAAAAAATGGATGCAAATGCGTGCAGGATGGAAAATAAGATGGATGCAAACACAAAGGAAATGAAAACAAACGCGTGCAGAATGAATAACAAAATGAATGTGAATATGCAACAAATGGGGAAGTAAATAAAGGGAATAAAGGAAGAAATAAAAAACAACATGGAGGCAAATACGCAAACACTGCAGGTTGAGATGCTGCGCGTGGGGTGATGCCTGCAGGCGGGCATAATGGCGGCGCCACGTGTTGGAGCGAACGAGCTGAGGGGGAGGGTGGACTGTGTCGGCCCCGCGGTGGAGGACAAATTAATTCGGGAGACGCGTTGGGCGAGACTCGAGCAGGTGACAAAGGAAGTGACGGTGACACAGAGGGAAAAAGGAAATGTGGTGACTGAGACGTGTACGAGACACTTGGAGACGAGAGAGATAATAAAGGAATTAAATGTACAGACTCGGGAGATAGAAAAAGTAGAGGAGAGACTACACAATAAAGACGGGGTGAAAGACAAGCACACACACATGGAGTTAGTGGAGGACGATGAGGGGGAGCTCTGGGAATGTGTCGTAACCCGGTGCAAGCAGCCGGATAGCCTCCTTCAGGAACGGAGGGAGCCGCTATGCTCCTTTGAAGCTGATCTCGACCAGGTGGCTCCGGTCGAGCTTTGCGAGGTAGAGGGAGCGAGTGCTGTGGACGGGTGCACACGGAGCTTGGGGGGTTCGGAGACCCCGGAACCCATTGTGGTGGCACAAATCCCTGTTGTGAATGCCTCGGTGTGTGTGTTCACGAGTGTGGCGAAATGTGTGCTGAGACACGCGCATAGCGTGGGTGAAAGGTTGTGTGCAAAGGAAACCGTGTGTGTGAGTAATAGGGTGTGCGTGCTTGCGAGTGAGCCGAGGTGCGTGCCTCCCAGCATGCCGTGTGTGGATGAGGCACCGTGTGTGAAAGGAACCACGTGTGCGAGTGAACGGCCGTGTGTGAATGGAACCATGTGTGCGAGTGAAAGGGCATGCGTGAGTGAACGGCCGTGTGCGAGAGAGACCGTGTGTGTGAGGTCGCTGTATGCGAGGGAGATGGCGGTCGGCATGCGCGAACACGCAACCGCGTGCCCGAGTGTGAATGCCATCTCGAGGTGTGTGAGCCTCGTGGCACGTGGGAGTTTGTGCGTGAGAGTGCGACAACGACGGTGCCTGACAGTGGGCAAAGGCCGAGTCGCGGCCGCAGCTGTTTTGGGGACCGTGCCGGGTTTGCACGGCAGCGCGTGCGGGGTCCGTGCTGTGCAACGCACGAGGCCGCCACGTGCGCGCCTGCGGGAGTGAAACCCGGTCCGTAAATGCACGCAGTGGATTTGCCGATCCCGCAGACGGACAGAAGGTAGGCTGGATGTGGATTTGGACCAGATGGGTTCTCCACGCGAGCATGTGTGAAGCTCCGACGGGCAGAGCACATGTGTTCGCGTGGGGAACCCCTCAAAACGCGAGGCTTGTTTTTTTGATGCGTAGGGTGACGTCATAGCTGCACATAGGGTTGGAATCCGGCAGGAGGGAAGTCCCTGACAGATGGTACCGTCCGAGAAGGGATGAGGTGCACCAAGCGCGAACAGCTGCCATGACATCACGGGAAAAAGAGCGCAGGTTGCGAGTTTCCGCGCTGGTGCACGCATTAACAAAAAAGAAAAAAAGCAAGCCTCGCTTTGGGTGAACAGGATTCCCGGGCAAGGGGTGGAAGACCCCCCCTGCCTGGGCACAGGATGCAACTAGTTAGGGGGAAGGGTTAGTTTAATTCGACCAGCTCCATGGGACAGGGATAAGTCCTCATGGGGCCCGTGGAATGGGTTAGGTAGAGGGATTCAGTTTATATTTAGGAGGGAGATGGGAAATAATATTTGGAGACAGGGACAGACTGTGAATGTGTAGTGGGGACGACGGGACGTAGCTTAGCTACGTAGTGTTAAATGGAACGTGCTATAGTGTAAGGGACGACCAGGGAGCACGAGGTCGTTAGGGGATGCAGATAGAAGAATGGCATTGATCAGCGATGTATGAGAAGAGTTGAAATGGAAAATCTACTTGATGAGTGAGTGAAGCCAGCGGGCCTGAGTGAATGGAGTGAATGTGGAATGCATGGTGTGATGAGTGATTGGGGGGGAGGAGTGATTCCCGCCCAAGGGACCCCGGGGTCAGAGTAAAGTGAGTTAGTGGGTAAGTCAAATTGACAAAATGGAGGTCGTTTTGCTGTTGGTGGGGAAGTAGGCCCGAAACCCATTTGGAGGGGTGCAGGAGCCCTGTTGAGGGGTTGGGAGCGTGGCTGCGAATGGTGAGTATCGCTGAGTGGGTACCCCGGGCACCGGGCTAGTCGGCCGCGGTAGGCCAAGGGCCCATGGGGGGCAGGGATAGCGTAGTGGGCACGGGTGGCCCGCATGATGTGGGGCCCGTGGCGCCAAATGCCACGGGGGCAGTGTACTGGGCACGGGTGACCCTCGGAAAGGGACCCGGGGCGCCAACACGCCACGTGGGCATCGAGGGGGAGTCGCCAGAGAGGGCACTCCCCATCTTTAGGGAGCTGGTAGGCTCAGAGACAGTGTAGTGCCCGGGGGTGCCATAGTTGGAGAATCGGCAGAGGGTAGTTCCTGCCAAGGGAGCCACATGTCCCAGCCACAAAACCGTGCAAGGGCACGAGGGAAAATTGGAGGGCGAGGCCCGAAATTGTGAGGACACCAACACAGGCGACGGGAATCTGGGTTGATAGAACCAATAGATTAAGCGAGAGGCGCTTTTGGAAAGCCCGGGGTAGTTAACAGGTAAATGGTTAGGGTAGATTAGGAAGTGTACCCCTCCGCACCATCCATCCCTTCGCTCTCGTTGTGGGCCGCTGGACCCACCTTGGGTTAGTAGATCGCTGAGATCTGAGGAGGCCATTCTGAGGCTTGGATTGGGCCTCGACACAGGACGCTGGCTCTCCCTTATTCCCCTCCGGGAAGGGAACGTAGGGGTTGGGAGTAGGCGAGGATGACTATAGGTTAGCCGGACAGAGACAATAAAGGGGGTTAGGGAGACAATTTATAGAGGGGGAAATAAAAAAAAAAAGTTGGGGCTACGTTGGTTTTTTTGCAAACTAAGGGAGTGGGTATGGACAGAGACAGGCACAGGCGATAGGTTGGGAGGGAGACAGTAGGGTAGGTCTGAGCCCGCCTTCCGAGTGGCCAGCACCACTGCACTCCCTCCACCAACCTCCTTGAACGGATAAGAGGCCGGCCAACTTCATCTGCCGGCTGTTTTACTACAAGGCCTGTGCCGGTCAGCTTCACCACCGGCCCGTTTTGCTACAATGGCTTTGTCTTGCCTTGCCACACCTTGTCTGCCTGCCTTTGCCATGACCCCATGCCTGTAGCCTTTGGTTCATTTGCCCCATTCCTGTTCATTGCCATGTGCGCCAGGATCATCGCGCGTACTGCAGGGACTGCCCTGGAGGCAGCCGCATCACGGGACCGCATCGGCAGCCCGTGCAACGTTTGTTTGCTACGTCAGATCGTCGCGCGTACTGCAGGGACTGCCCTGTAGGCAGCCACATCACGGGACCACATTGGCGGCCCGTGCAATGTTTGTTTGCTGCGTCAAGATCATCGTAAGTACTGCAGGGACTGCCCTGTAGGCAGCCGCATCACGGGACTGCATTGGCGGGCCGTGCACTGTGTTAATCCATCCATCCATCCATCCCCATTGCTTTTATTGCTTGAGTCAGCACCATTCACTGTTCTGCAGGGACTGCCTTGCAGGCAGCCGCACACGGAGACTGCATTTGTGCAGCCCGTGCACCGTTTTGTGTTCACTGCGCTCATTTCACGGGGGAGGCCTAGGACTGCGTTTGAGCAGCCGGCCACATTCCCTGCACTGCATTTATTTCATGAGCCAGAGACTGCAAGATAAAACAGCAGGGAGCCAGGCTGCTCACATGCAGAGTCCATCGATCCTGGGCCATGGTGTAGTGTAAAATTTATAAGTAAAGGTTAAGATTGTACATGGTATTGCTTGCCCCCTGCATGTTTGTCTTAGCGCCGGCAATTTATTTAAGTCGTCTGTATGAGTGGGTTTGTTTAGTTAGTTACTCAGCCTGTAGGTTATTTATTTTTGGGACACGAATACACTAAATGTCGCACTCAGGGATCCGAAGGTAAATCGTACTAGGGGAAACTTACACATGATGGCACACGAAAATTCGACGCCTCGGGACGAGTCTGTAAAAAGGGGAGGGGTAGTGTTACGGCTGTGGAAATTCGCAGAAGACCATACAGGTTCTTAGTTAGTTATGCCGATAAGTCCGTGTTCAGTTAGATTTCCCCACCGTTGTTGAATGGGATTTATTCGTGTCACAGGGCTGTGATCCTTTGAGATAGTGTTTTTCTTTTCCTATCGTTATTTTGGACCAACCACAACGCCAACCACGCCACCATCACCACAACCAAGTCACCACCACCAACGTCATTCTCGACCGCCGCTCCGCGGCGGTCTCCACACGCCAAACCACGGCCCTCTTCGTAAATGTGAACTGTCTCGACGAAGCGAAGGAAACCAGAGGAGTTCCGATGGCGCACGGATTTTCCCGCCTGATTCACCCTGGACCTGTGCCAATTCTGATTCTCTCGGCCCCCGTGAGGCGCACGGGCAGGGGGGCGAGAGGGCACGCCCCTTTTCTGGAAGGTTCCCGCAGGTTCTGGAAGGAGGGCGGGGCGAGAGTGGAGGGGCGTGGCGTGAGCAATAGAAGGGCATGCAGGACACCAGGTCTGGCAGCTCGTGGCTTTTCTCGTCGGCTCGAGAGCTCGTGAGCTCGTGTGTTTTTCTCGTCGGCTTGGAGTTTGTGAGCTCGTGAGCTTGTGGGTGTTTTTCAGCAGCTCGTGTGGTTTGCTCGTGAGTGGATTTCTTTGTGGTGGCTGCTCGTTGAGCTCGTGGTTTTTCTTCTTCGTGGTGGCAGCTCGACTTATTCGTGGCACACGGACCAGGGATGCAGACGGGAGGCGCTGCTTTGCCAGCTCTGTTGCGCAAGCCTGCGCATCCGTGTGGAGAGTGCCGGAGAGAGCTCACCCACCATCACACCACGAGGGTGCAGGTAACCGGCAACGGTCTCCTAGGATTCGTTCGGTCTGACAAGTCCCACGCCATAAAGGCCCACGGGCCCAGTCTGACCCCCCTGTCTATGGGGGTGGTCTTTTCCTTTTCTTTTGCTTTCGAATGAATGTTGGTGGTGCCGTATCAATAAGTAAAACTGTTAAGTGGCTGTACATAAATTGCTTATCGTCGGTTGTAGTGCTTTCGCTTTATTTGCTTCCATACCTGCATGATTGACTGTATATGTGTATTGAAATAAATGTGTTTGTGTGAATGTTACCCGTTCGTCGTTTTTTCTTTTCCCCCAATGGAACGCCATATTACAGCTCAGAAAGTTAGTTGGGTTTTAAAGACCCGTTAAATAG
>NC_140969.1:71232708-71372708 GCF_056783735.1 Eptatretus burgeri
GAGACTCATCCCATGAAAAAACACTGACTTGCTCAAAGCAATGCCATATTTTTCTTGCGTTTGCTCGACCAAGTTACAAATACCCGAGGAGCCATACCGGCAGAAATGACGCAGGTTATGTGATTTGAACCTGGGATCTCATATTATGATTGATTTGTTCACATGGGAAAGCCAACAAAAGGCCAACTCAAAGTTGTGAGGTCTTCATATTACTTTTCCACGACAGTTCGGCTTTTTCGGAAAGAGTACTGTCGTTTGAACATCTCAAATATCGAGAAGCACCTCCACTGCCAGGATAGACTATGTGTGCTTTCTTTTCGATCACGTTATGATGTGAGTGAATATAATTTGGTTTTGCATGAAACCCTCCGTATTTGCGAGGGTTATGATGCTGGAAAACCTTGTGAATGCAGAATTCACGTACATGGACACATTAATTTAATGGGGAAAAAGGTGTTTAGATTCCTGGGTCAGACTGAACATGGTGGGGGGGGGGCGAGGGGGGGAGAATAGTAAATGTTGAATAAGAAATATTAAAATAAATAAATTACAATATCTAGAACAGTGTGTTCGATTTACATTTGATTATTTTGATGATGCGATGATGGTATTGGTGGTGTTGGAGGGGAACACAGAAGGATGAATCATGCCCACTGCCCATGCCCATGAATCAAAGTGAGGTCGCACTTTCACATTTAGTCAGCCGACATAACTTATTCACTTTTTCTCTCAAACCAATCTCTTTCTTCTGCCTCTTTCAAGCAGACCCACCTTCCCTCCGCATCGTATGTTCAGAGGCCACGATTAACGGGAATTACAAAGTTCATGATAACGAATTGAGAAGCGTAGCTCACCGGCCGGGACAAGAGCCATTAACGGTTGGGAGAGGATGGGCCTCAGAAACAGCAAGGTTGCGGTTTTCCAGAGGGCATAAAGGTGGGTGCATCGGGTGGAAGGAAGCACAGGAGATGCCGATAACCATCCAGAAGAAGGCTACATCTCAAATCTGCAAAGCTGTCAACCAAGCCCATACCTCTCCTCCACCCATTGAGCCTCACGCTGTGTTCCACCTGCAGCAATGATGCTCCCTTAGCAATTTACATTGGTTCCTGTTGTGTCCTGCCAGGCATGCTGGGGTATTTTCCTGTCCTGTGATTTCCGATGTCTTTCTCCTGCCGTATGAGTGAAGGCCTTTAAGATTAGGTAGTTAAGGCTCCCGTTCGGCGTTTGATCCATGGGTGTGTATGATTGGTAAGGGAAAGAGTTTTTTTTCCTCGCATTATTTGCGATTGCTCCTTCTTTATGACTCCCCCCCCTTCCCCCCGACCCCACCCCCAGCTTGTACTATTATGTGCAATACATTTTAAACCTGACTTGGTCTTTAGGTGAATTCTGTTTGTCCTGATGTCTTCAGCTGGTGGTTTAAGTAAATCTGTTTGAATCGATTGGCTGTTGGAGAAGATCGGGTCACATGACCAAGGTTTGCTCGGCCTTACTGGATCGGCCATGTAGTCACCTATCGGCGTAGCACTTGACTGGCTCTGTGGTTCCAACGGGTATGGTAGTGGAGATCAAAGGACTTGGAGTCGTGGACTCACGTGACTGCTGCGGTCATTTTAACACGACTCGCAGGATTCATACCAGACTACCAGAGTGACCAGCTGACCGTATTAACAATGTTTGTTGAAGTGAAAAGGCTCATTTGTCAATACATTTTGAAGTCATCTGCACTCTAGTCAGGTGAGCTTATGCAATTGAGCAGTATCTGTAGCTGAGTGTGTCAGTGAATGAGTGAGTGAGTGAGTAAATGAGTCATTCAGTCCGTAAACACTTCAGTCATTATCGCTTGAACCAAACACACAAATTTAATGAAACTTGGCCACAAGCTTCATATCTGATCCCTAACAAAGGCTTATTGACCGCATTAAAATCTGCCCTCATCGAGGGAGTTTATGGGGGGGGGGGGTTGACCCTCCCCCCCAAATAGGTATTTGTTCTATTCTCCAAAACTACACACACAATTTTGATGAAACTTGACCACAACCTTCATCACCCATGATGTACCAAAGTTTATCGACTGCATCAAAACCTGCGCTCATTCAGGGGGTCCACGAGAGGGCTTTTGACCCCCCAAAATAAGTGCTTGCTCTCTTCTCTGAAACTACACATAGTTAAAAAAAAAACTTGACCACAATCTTCATCACCCATGATTTACCTAACTTTGTTCACGGTATCAAAAAATTCAGGGTCTAAGGAGGTCTGCGGGGCGTTTGAGTGACTGTTGCTCTTGATCCAGGTGAGCTTCAGGACAGGCGGTGCTATTTTTGTGTCCTCAAGAGTACCTCTTGCTGAGAGACTCAACATCATGATCAATATATAATTCTCTTGACTGAGTGTGCATGCTGAGAAAGCAATCTCTTGGCAATATGATGGGTGGTTTGCCATTGCCTTCCCAATTAGTGTAGGAATTTGGAATTTGTTCAGGGTGCCGGCGATAACTTTCCGACTCTTCGTGAGAGGAAATGTGTGATCTTTAACGACCACCAACAACTAGGGCTGGCAGATGGGTCTTTCGGATTAACGCCCTCCCAATGGACGGTGCACACATTCATGCCTCGCCCTACTTGCAAAACACCAGGATGATAGTTTATAGGTGGGTTGAGATTCAAACCATAGCTCAACAGCTGAAAGATGAGTGTACATGGTACCTTAGGCTATCCTGGCAGCCAACGCTGAGAGACTACGGTTATGATTATCGGCATTCATTGGAAGGAATGAAGAGAAAGACCATTCTGAACAAAATGATGGTTCCAATAGTTTTCAGGTTCTCCTCGGCAAGCAACTTCCATGAAGTGCCAATCTAATTGGGAAAAGAAACACATTTGTTTATCGATCTTATCAACAATGTTGGCTGTTTCACACCTCCTTCCTTATTTGCCACATCCTTTCTGGAGTTATTTTATTACTACTGAATTATTGCATGCAGAATCCAACTTGAAATATAATTACTTTAAAATCATTCCTGATTCCTCTTCTCCGCTTTCATTCTTCCCTGCACATCCTTTGCCAGCCTTTGTCAGTCCTTCAGAAATTGCCAACTTCCATATGACTAACATCTATTTTCATCTTTCTGCATCCCACCATGATTAGATTAGGGGAGAGTGGGGCAAGATGATCCCTGGGGCATGATGATCACCCCCTCTCACGACCCCAATTAAGCTCTCATTGGACAGTGGTGCCACTCAACGATAGATCGATTAACTACAATTCCACTGTGGCAGGCGCATGACGAGAAAAAAACGCTGCGTTCCTTTTATCAGAAAAACATCATTTTCTTCCTGAAAAAGAAAATTTTCGAATCATCGGTGAGTACGTATTATCTCTATGAATAAGTGTAGTAGGAATGGTATCTGTATAGAGGTAGATCCGTAGCTTATATGCCCATATTGCGTGTATGTTTTGCCTTGCTCATTGCTGTAATTTATGAATGCCAGACGATTTTGTAAAAATGGCAGCGTTGGGGCAGGATGATCGTTGGGTTGTGGGGAAAGTTGATCAGGTGATCAGATGACAAAAATGGTATTATTGAAGGAGACTTTGCAATTACAAAAATAGATGGGGAAAAAGCACGATCAATTCTGTAAATAGCGCGTGTAGAGGCAATCGACGACGATGGATATGACGGAGTCTTTCTCCGCAAAGTACCTTCTCATATGAACTTCGATCGACCTACGTTCATCGTGGACGAGACAGATTGTGGGACTTTTTCCAAGGAGGACATCGTTAAAAAACTACCTCCACCCGAATTTTGAAAGGGAAGCCAGAGAAAAATCAAAGCAACTGGTATTCAAAATTGATCTCAGTCAGTGGGAGTTGCGAATTTAGACATTACGACTGGAACACAAAGATAAATGACATGAAAATGGACGTTCGTATCAGGTTGTGTACGGGACAATGTTTTGGAAATATTATTTGGTATCCCAGATGGATATATATATATATATATATATATATATATATATATATATATATATATATATATATATATATATATATATATATATATATATATATATATAGAATTATTTTCTGTTCATTAAAATTATTATTATTTAGACTGTCCTCATGTTTCCTGAGGACCATGATCATCTTTCCCCATGGTGATGATCGACTTGCCCCAGGGGTGGGGCAAGTTGAGCATTTCGACCACAAATTTTGAATTGGCTTTTATAGACATTCAATGATCTCTAATATTCTCAAAATTGGGCAGTTACTTTGGGCTAGAGATGGACTAACGAATGGCAATTGAATGGTGTTTGGCTGGCAAATCATCTGACGGCAAAACGGACAAAACCAAAAAAAGGACCATCTTGCCCCACTCTCCCCTACTTTGTAACCCTTTCACTTTGCAAGGGTTGTTCACTTGGACATCACGTATGACAACATTTTGCTTGCGTCGGTGTGAAGCTGTCAAACCACCTCTCTCCACATATACAAAACAGACAAAAGATGGAGTGATATCTGTGGGGCATATATCCTTGGGTGAGTGTATTTAACTTGTGTCATTATGTTGATCAATTCACAAACTTTTTCTTCAAATTAAACCAGCTATTTTGGCAGGAAAATAGATTTAATTTCATGTGAGGAGGGTGGGTCGGGAAGGAGAGGAAGAGGCAATTATAGCCCGCTCACCTCATGTTTGTGTCGTAAGTGTCCCGGTTTGTAACTGGTGTTCCTGCATGGCCCAGCACGTAGCCTGGATCCAACCCTCAGCAGCAGGACAATCGGGAGTGGCCGCACGAAATACAAGGAACATGTTTTGTTGATTGGTCGCGAGGACTTGCACCACATCGCCCTGGGCCACACTGATCTCGTCCTCACGCACAGCCGAGTATTCCTGGGTGACCAGCATGCAGGTCAGGCTGCTCGTGGTGTCTTCCCCTTGGGACTATGTGGTCACATGTACGAACACAAAAATACATCCATCACAACATTAAAATAGAACAAAAAGTACGATTTCAGGAACTAAGTTTGTTTGTTTTTTTTGTTTTTTTTTGTACATCGGAGCTTATGCAGATACCACATCCAGTGCAAAGACAATAGGAGACAAATGAACTTCAAGGACATGTAGTACACAATGGACAAATATGCATGATATATGGAAGTTGAACCTGGGTTCCTTGCATCATGAGCCACAGATTTAGATGGGAAAACTATAACTGGCCAACTCAAATTTATGAAGACTAATACACCCGCTCCTTATGGCAGCATCGCATTATGCATCCAATAAAGTTCACAATTGTGGCGTTGTGTTATTTAAAACTGTAATCATACACGTTTTTGGTTGACAATTTTATTTTTTTAAACTTCCGGTAGGGGTACCACACAAAAAGGTATGGTAAGCTATATCTATACACCTTAACACAGCGCTTGTCCAAGGAGGAAAATCCCCTTGGAGAGAGGTGATATTATTAGTATTTACATTGTTTTGTAATGACATTAATTTTATGCTCGTATAATTGTTGTTGTTATTACTTTTGTTATTAGAAGCTGCTTTGGAAAAACACCACGATTAGCTATTTATACACCTTAACACGGTGTTTGTCCACGGCGTCAAACCCCCTTGAGTATGGGGGCAAATAAAGTTGCTACAACCTCTGTTGTGTGACCTTTAACCCCCCCTGGCAAGTTTGGTTGAGATTGGATAAGTAATGACTGAATGTATCATGGTCAGACAGACAGATACCAAATGGCGTATTTTTTTTTTTTATAAGATTCATGCATGGATAGTTTTTTCATTAACAAAATCTTTAGTTCATTCTTAGACTGACACTTTGGTCATACTTTGCAGACGAAATTAACACAATGAGCGACGGTGCCACATCAAGGTGCAACAAAGGCATATTGTGTGGCCTTTTGATCTGACAAACGACGGAGAAAGATTAGCTTTTCTCAACTTCTGAAAGATAAGCTGAGGAAGGTATGAAATGTAACTAATATGAAGTGATAATTAATTAAACTGCCGGTTTTGACGTTGAAGCTAACTGAGAAATAAAAAATAAACTCCCCAGAAACACACCTCAGTACTCAGTGACGATTGCTGAGAGTGGTCACTTATCGTGGAGCTGTTACTAAGATGGTCAGAATCGCGACCAATGGTATGCTTGCGAAGGTGCCGTGGAAGTGAATCATTGTCACTCAGTGGGCCAAACGAGCCATGCCGATTGGCAGGTGACGCAGGGTCCATATCCAACTGGATATTGATTTTTCAAATTATTACACAAAGGCACAGGCTGAACGACATAAATATAATATAACCAAAAATATTAACATGAAAAATGCTTATAAATTAAAAAATTATCCAAGCCCGACTGACACGAATGACTTGGTGAGATTAAGCGATTTATCACAATATATATCCTTAAATAAAACGGCCGTGTATTCCAAAGATACAGAAGTGTTGATATTATCTCCAGGTCATACAGAATTCACAGTTCGAATTAAAATAAATTTTTATAAAGAAGGGCGTATCGTTTGTATGAGTGTATAAAGTGTCTATATTTGTTGAAATCAAGAGTGTGGGTATAAAGTGTCTATTTGTTTCAATCAAGAGTGTGTGTATTGTTGTGGTTACCAAATTCGCAAACCACCATTCAGGTCCCTTAGGTGAGGTATCTCGGTAAGTATATGTGTAGTTAGGCCCAAACCCGTTGTCTAGTGGGAATAAATGTTATTCATGCGTGCTGCGACTCTTCAGGATAGCCGTTTTTCTTTTACTATCTTTATTTTGGACCAACCGCCATTGTTACCACCACCAACCACAACATCAACCACCCACCGCGGCGCCGCTTCACGTCACACCTCGCAACCGTCGCATCGCCACCGTTCTTGCGCCGCTTGTGGGTACCGGTGTTGGACTCGTGCAGGGCGCGCGCCGAACAGCGTGTACAAAACCACGGATTTTCCACTTCAAAAACGGATCAAAAACGACACACGCCCACTTTTGTTCCGTCCAATCGGTGAGCGAGGGGCGATTTGGCCCCGCCTCCAGGGCGTTGGAGGGCGATCGATATATGCAAATTTATGGATCAAAAAGCATTCACGCCCACTTTTTCTCGGGCCAATGGGGAGCGAGGTGAAAGGTCGAAGGGAGGGGGTCAAAGATGAGAGAGCGAAGCCACGGGGCTTATATAAGCGACCGCGTTCGTCAGTCAAATAATAGAGAGTTAAGACTTCGCGGGCGGTGGAGTTGGGAAGAAGAAGCAAGAAGGAGTTGGTCGTCGTCGTGTGCGTTGGAGTCGGAGCAAAAGGGGACGGAGCTGTGGAGAGGCGGCGAGGGCAGACGAGGGGGTGCTTGCGTCGTGCAGGGAGCTGCACACCAGGGAGGCCGACGGCGCGACCTGGCCGAGGTGGAGACGCTCGTCGCGGGACTCGAGGCAGAGTAGAAATCATCTATACCCCGAGCATCAGCAACCCCCTCCTGTTTCCCCCCACGCTGAGATAGTGCGACCAAGGGGGCCCCTTTCCCACCCCCTACCAGACACTGCCCGCGAGGCCCGCGGAGTTGAGGCACCATCGCCGCTCCGCGTCTCATCACCAGACGGGTAGGCCCGACCCGGTCTCGGCCTCAGGCCCGCCTCATCCTTGAGGGTTCTCTGTTCTTTTCCTTGGTTTTGGGTATGTGTTGTCGGCGCCGTCTGTGAAGTAAAATTGTATAAGTGTTGCCGTGTGCTCGCGTAATCGGTATTAGATCTGCATTGTCGCATTTGCTTTTTGTGTAAAATTGCATTGTGTTTCTTTTCCTTTTCTATGTGCTTTTGGTGGAATTGAAAATGTGTGCTTTCCGTTCATCGCGAATAAATGTGCTTTGTGTTGAACTGTTTCCCGCTTCGCTTCGTCATTTCTTTCATTGAATCCTCATCTTGCTTCACGTAAAGGGTTGGTAGTAGGCTGAATACGCCCGATAATTAATCGAACCGTCGAGGTCGACGAATAACACCGCTCGGTTATCCCGATAGTACGGAACGGGTCGCTTAAGTGGCCCGTGTCCGAAGTCGACCTGCGGCGAGGTGCGATCGCCCGGTCTACCCTCCGTGTGGGTACTTAGGTAGGTCGAATTTGGCGAGCAACCCTATCCCACGCGGGGGCTGATTGGCTCGATCGCGGTGAGACCGAAAGGTCCACCCGTGACTGGTTCCCGGCGTTAGTCCGAGAGGGTCACGACTGGATTGTCCGTCCGGTGGGCGACGTGCCGCGATTCGAGTTACGTGGCCGTCCGCACGCCGGCGGGCGCGAATCCGTAACAGTATATAGTGTCTATATTTGTTTAACTCGTGAGTGTTTGTTTTAAGTGTCAATATTTGTTTACCTCACGAGTGTTTTTATAAAGTATCTCTATTTGTTTTCCTCACGAGAATTTGTGTAAAGTATCTATATTTGTTTACCTCATAAGTTTTTGTATAAAGCGCCTATATTTGTTTACCTCACAAGTGTTTTTATAAAGTGCCTATATTTGTTTACCTCATATGTGTTTGGAAAAGTGCCCATATTTGTTTACCTCAAGAGTGTGTGTTTAAGGAGCCTTTTTTTGTTTAACTCAAGAGTGTTTGTATAATGTGTCTATATTTGTTTACGTCAAGAGTGTTTGTATAAATTGTCTATATTTGTTTTCCTCATATGTGTTTGTATAAAGTGTCTATATTTGTTTAACTGAAGAGTGTGTGTATAAAGTGTCTATATTTGTTTAACTCAAGAGAGTGTGTATAAAGTGTCTATATTGGTTTAAATAAAGAGTGTGTGTATAAAGTGTCTATATTTGTTTAAATCAAGAGTGTGTGTATATAGTGTCTATATTTGTTTAACTCGTGAGTGTTTGTTTTAAGTGTCTGTATTTGTTTACCTCACGAGTGTTTTTATAAAGTATCTATATTTGTTTTCCTCACGAGTATTTGTGTAAAGTATCGATATTTGTTTACCTCTGAAGTGTTTGTATAAAGTGCCTATATTTGTTTACCTCAAGAGTGTGTGTGTATAACTTGTCTATATTTGTTTCAGTCAAGAGTGTGTGTTAAAGGAGCCTATATTTGTTTAACTCAAGAGTGTTTGTATAATGTGTCTATATTTGGATAACTCAAGAGTCTGTGTATAAATTGTCTGTATTTGTTTCACTCAAGAGTGTTTGTTTAAAGTGTCTATATTTGTTTACCTCAAGAGTGTGTGTATAAAGTGTCTATATTTGTTTCACGCAAGAGGATTTGTATAAACTGTCAATATTTGTTTATCTCATGAGTGTATGTATGAACTGTCTATATTTGTTTCACTCAAGACGGTTTGTTTCAACTGTCTATATTTGTTTACCTCATGAATGTCTGTATAAACTGTCTATATTTGTTTAACTCAAGAGTGTGTGTATAACGTGTCTATATTTGTTTAACTCAAGAGTGTATGTATTGTTGTGGTTACCAGATTCGCAAACCACCATTCAGGTCCCTTAGGTGAGGTATCTCGGTAAGTGCATGTGTAGTTAGGCCCAAACCCGTTGTCTAGTGGGAATACATGTCATTTATACGTGCTGCGACTCTTCAGGATAGCCGTTTTTCTTTTACTATCTTTATTTTGGACCAACCGCCAGGATTACCATCACAATTACAACCACAACCACCGCTTCACCACAACCGCCACGACCTTCCCGTCACACCTCGCCACCGTAGCATCGCCACCGTTCTTGCCCCGCTGTGGGTACCGGTGTTGGACTCATGCAGAACGCGCGTCGAACAGCGTGTACAAAACCACGGATTTTCTGCTTCAAAAACGGATCAAAAACGACACACGCCCACTTTTTGCCGTCCAATCGGTGAGCGAGGGGCGAATTGGCCCCGCCCCCAGAACGATCGATATATGCAAATTTGTGGATCAAAAAGCCTTCACGCCCACTTTTTCTCGGGCCAATGGGGAGCGAGGTGAAAGGTCAAAGGGAGGGGGTCAAAGGCGAAGTTACGGGGGGATAAAAGGACGGTGTTCGTCAGTCAGAGTCGGTCGGGGAGTCGCAAACAAGAACGGGTCGGAGAGTCAAGAAGAGGAGAGTCGGAAGCAGAGGGTCAAGACTTCGCGGGCGGTGGAGCTGCTCGTCGTGTGCGTTGGAGTCGGAACGGAGGGGACGGAGCTGTGGAAAGGCGGCGACACCAGACGAGGGGGTGCTCGCGTCGTGCAGGAAGCTGCACCCGAGGGAGGCCGACAGCGCGACCTGGCCGAGGTGGAGACGCTCGTCGCACATAATAAAGATCCTCTATACCCCGAGCATCAGCAACCCCTCCTGTTTCCCCCGCGCTGAGATAGTGCGACCAAGGGGCCCCGTTCCCACCCCCTGCCAGGCACTGTCCACGAGGCCCGCGGAGAGAGGCGCCATCGCCGCTCCGCGTCTCATCACCAGACGGGTAGGCCCGACCCGGTCTCGGCCTCAGGCCTGCCCCATTCTTGGGGGATTTCTTTTCCTTGGTTTTGGGTATGTGTTGTCGGCGCCGTCTGTGAAGTAGAATTGTATAAGTGTTGCCGTGTGCTCGGTAGTCGGTATTAGCTCTGCACTGTGTTTTCACTTTTATATTTGCTTTTTGTGTAAATGGAAGTGTGTTTTCTTTTTTTGTGTGCATTTGGTGGAATTGTATTTGTGTGCTTCCCGTGTGCCGCGAATAAATGTGCTTTATTGTTGAACTGTTCTCCCGCTTCGCTTCGTCTTTTCCCCCATTGAATCCTCATCTTGCTTCACGTAAAGGGTTGGTAGTGGGCTGAGTACGCCCGATAATTAATCGAACCGTCGAGGTCGACGATAACACCGCTCGGTTATTCTGATAGTACGGAACGGGTCGCTTAAGTGGCCCGTGTCCGAAGTCGACCTGCGGCGAGGTGCGATCGCCCGGTCTACCCTCCGCGTGGGTACTTAGGTAGGTCGAATTTGGCGAGCAACCCTATCCCACGCGGGGGCTGATTGGCTCGATCGCGGTGAGACCGAAAGGTCCACCCGTGACTGGTTCCCGGCGTTAGTCCGAGAGGGTCACGACTGGATTGTCCGTCCGGTGGGCGACGTGCCGCGATTCGAGTTACGTGGCCGTCGCACGCCGGCGGGCACGAAAACCGCAACACTGGTGTCAGGTCGTGCGATACAAATTCATCGCCCTCCTCACGGCACTGGTAACGGAGAACAGGAAAACGGGCTGTCCTGTCTCCGGCTAAATTCACGGGAATCGGTCCAGGGGTGAGAGAAGCGACCCCCGATTCCCTCCAAATTACGAGCGAGCAAATTAACCCTTCACGAGAAGCAAGATGGCGTCTCAAGGCGAGCGGGTGCCGGGTGGATTAGGTATGTGTAATAGTAATGTAGAATCCATGGTCCAGGATGGAATCCCCCGTGCAGGAAATGTTGATTGTGCAGGAACACGGACTCGCCCAACTGAACCCAGGGCCCGAGGTGGGTGCGGCGGCGGCCGCGGTGTATGACACCTCCCCCCCCCCTCCACCAAGACCCTTCCCCAACCCCTGCCGAAATGGCTCACTCAAGCGTACCCGACATGGCCCAGCTATTCACCATGCTGGCACAAATGAATGCGGAAATGAAAGGCATGAACGAAAAGATGGATGCGAATATGAATGAAGTGAAAACGACGATGGATGCGAATACACAGCAAATGAAAAAAGAAATGAAAGAACTACGGGGTGAGACGCAGAACATGGGCCGATGCCTGCAGGCGGGCATGAAGGCCGTGAGCAGGGAACTTAAAATGGCGACTCCACGTGTCGGAACAAACGAGCTGGAAGGGGGTGCAACGGCTGACAGGCCCGCGGTGGAGGCGGGTAAGAAAATAATTCGGGAGACAAGAGACGAGGTGAAAGTAATTGGGAGGGAGAGAAAAGAACAATTAATACGGAAAGCAAGGATGAGGTACGCGGAGATCGTGAAAGAGCAAGGAGTGAAAAACAGGGAAGGACGGGAGCGACTTAAAGAGAAAGCAAGGTTGACCTACATAAAGATAAGGGAAAGACGCCAGAAAGAAGCAGAGACCAATAAACACGATGAAGACGGGATAAGTGACGCGCACACACACACACGGAGGTAGTGGAGGACAATGGGGGTGAGCTCGCGGAGCGTGTGGGGACCCAGTGCGAGCACCTGGATGGCCTCCTCCAGGAACGAGGGGAGGGAGTATGCCCCCTTGAGGTGAGTCACGACCAGGTGAGTTCGGTCGTGCTTTGCGAGGTTGAGGAGAGGAGTGCTGTGGACGGGTGCACGGAGAGCTTGGGGGGTGTAGAGGCCCCGGAGACCCTTGTGGGGACACAAATCCTCAGGGTGGTTGTCCCTGTGTGTGTGGTGCAAGGTGTGAGTGCGTCCCCGTGTGTGGAAGCGACCCCGTGTGTGAGTGGGGTGGTGGCGATGGTGCCAGAGTACGTGCTTCCCAGCACGCCGTGTGTGGATGAGGCACCGTGTGTGGTAGAGGCCGTGGGTGTGAGTGAAACGGCCTGTATGAATGAGGCACCGTGTGTGAGTGAAACGGCCTGTATGAATGAGGAACCGTGTGTGAGTGAGGCCGTGTGTGTGGATGAAACGGCCAGTGTGGATGAGGCACCGCGGGTGAGTGCCCCCGCGTGTGTGGATGAGGCACGGAGTGCGAGTGAGGCACCGCGGGTTAGTGCCCCCGCGTGTATGAGTGAGGCACGGTGTGTGGATGAGGCACCGCGGTTGAGTGCCCCCGCGTGTATGGATGAGGCACGGAGTGCGAGTGAGGCACCGCGGGTGAGTGCCCCCGCATGCGTGAGTGAACGGCCGTGTGCAAGGTCGCTGTGTGCAAGGGAGACCGTGTGTGTGAGAGAGCGGTATGAGAGGGAGATGTCGGTCGGCATGCGGGAGCACGCAGCCGCGTCTCCCCGTGTGAATGTGATGGAGTGGACTGTGTGCGTCGTAACACGCAGGTGTGCGTGGGTTGAATGGCGACGACGAAGGCGACATGAGAGGAGAGAAAGCCGAGTAGCGGCTGTAGTTGTTTCGAGGACCGTGCCGGGTTCACCCAGCAGTGAGCACGCGGTCCGTGCTGTGCAACGCACGAGACCACCACGTGCTCGCTTGCGAGAGTGAAGTCCCGGTCCGGAAACGCACGCGGTGGATTTGCCGATCCCGCGGACGGACAAAGCTTAGGCAGGACTACGGATTTGGACCGGACGGGTTCTCCACGCGATCGTGTGTGTTAAGCTCCAACGGGCAAAGCACATGTGTTCGCGTGGGGAACCCCTCGAGAAGTGGGGCTTGTGTTTTTTCTTTGTGCACGGTGACGTCATGGCTGCACGTGTGGTTGGAATCCGGCAGGAGGGGTATCTCTGCCGGATGGTCCCGTCCAAGGAGGGACGAGGAACACGTGCAGCTGCATGACGTCACGGGCAGGTGCAAAGTGCGCGAGCTCTGAGTTGCCGCGCAGGTGCTGCGCATGGAAAAAAAAAAAAAAGAAAAAGCAAGCCTCACTTTCGGGTGTACAGGATTCCTGGGCAAGGGGTGAAAGACCCCCCTTGATCTGGGCACAGGATGGAAACTAGTTAGGGGGAAGGGTTAGCTTAGTTAGACCGACTTCATGGGGCAGGGGTAAGTCCTCATGGATTTCGTGGAATGGATTAGTTAGAGGGATTGTAGCCAGATTTAGGATGGGAAAATGGGATTATTTGGAGGACAGTGACAGACTTGTGGATGTGTAGAGGGGACGTAGTTTAGCTACGTAGTGTTAAATGGAACGTGCTGTAGTTTAAGGGACGACGTGGGAGCACGAGTTAGTTGGGGGATGTAGTTAGAAGGATGGCAGAGTTCAGCGGTGTGTGTGTTGAAGAGTAGGAGAGTTGTGAGGTGAGTACATGGTGAGTGAGTGAGGCCAGCGGGTCTGTGTGTATGGAGTGAATGGGGAATGCATGGTGCGATGAGTGATTGGGGGGAGGAGTGACTCCCGCCCAAGGGACCCCGGGGTCAGTGTAGAGTGAGTTAGCTGGGTTAGTCAAATTGAAAAATGGAGGTCGTTTTGTTGTTGGTGGGAAAGTAGGCTCGAGACCCATTTGGAGGGGTGCAGGAGCCCTGTTGACGGGCTTGGGAGCGTGGCTGCGAAAGGTGAGTATCGCTGAGTGGGTACCCCGGGCACCAGGCTAGTCGGCCGCGGTAGGCCATGGGCCCATGGGGGGCCGGGATAGAGTAGTGGGCACGGGTGCGCCTGCTTGGTGCGGGGGCCCGGGGCGCCATTAGCCGCGTGGGCAGTGTTGTGGGCACGGGTGACCCTCGGAAAGGGGCCCGGGAGGCCGGCCTGCCACGTGTGCGTTTCAGGGGAGGTGCCATGGGGGCACTCCCCGGTGTTAGGGAGCTGGTAGGCTCGGAGGCAGTGTAGTGCCCGGGGGTGCCATAGCGGGAGAATCGGCAGAGGGTCGTGCCTGCCAAAGGGAGCCACGTGTCCCAGCCAGGAGACCGTGTGAGGGCACGGAGAGAAAATTGGGGGGCGAGGCCCGAAATTGTAAGGACACCAACACAGGCGACGGGAATCTGGGTTGTTAGAACCAATAGTTTAAGCGAGAGGCGCTTGTTGAAAGCCCCGGGGTAGTTTAACAGTTAAATGGTTAGGGTAGATTAGGAGATGTACCCCTCCGCACCATCCATCCCCTCGCTGTCGTTGTGGGCCGCTGGACCCACTTGGTGTTAAGATCGCCGAACTCTGGGGAGGCCATCCTGAGGCTTCGGTGGGCCTCGGCACAGGACGTTAGCTCTCCCTTGTTCCCCTCCGGGAAGGGAACGTAGGGGTTGGGAGTAGGCTAGGTGACAGGATAGGTTAGCCGAACAAGGACGATAAAGGGGGTTAGGGGACGATTTATAGTGGGGGAGTAAAAATAAAAACAACAAAAAAATAAGTTGGGGCTAAATTGGGGTTTGACAAATTAAGGGAGTGGGTATGTACAGTGACAGGCAAAGGCGATAGGTTGGGAGGGAGACGGGTAGGTAGGTCCGAGCCCGCCTTCCAAGTGGCCAGCACCACCGCACTCCCTCCACCAACTTCCACTGACGGCAAAAGCTGGCCAGCTTCATCTGCTGGCTGTGTTACTGCAAGGCCTGTGCCGGCCAGTTCATCTGCTGGCTGTTTTTCTTCGAGGCCTGTGCCGGCCTGGTTCTGCGGGCTGAGTTTGCCTGCAGCGGCCTTCTTCTGCGGGCTGTGTTTGCCTGCCACCTTTGCCATGCCATGCCCACTGCCCACGTTCACCAGCCCCGTTCAATTTTTGCTTTGCCCCCCCTGTTCATTTCCATGTGCGCCAGGATCTGAAAGCAACAGTTTGCAAGCTGCAAGAACTGCCCTGTTGGCAGCTACAACACGGGCCTGCAGTGGCGGCCCGTGCACCGTGTTTGTGTCCATGCATCCATTCGTTGTGCTCATTGCGTGTGCCACTTGAGCTGGCACGGAGACTGCGTTGTGCAGCCCAAGCACCGTTGTGGTTCACTGAGTTCAGTTCAAAAGGGAAGGCCTTGGACTGCGTGTGAGCAGCCAGCCACGTTCCCTGTCACCTGCATTGTTTGAGCCAGAGACTGCATGCGGGCAGCCTGGCTCCCTGCTAACTGCTTTCTTTTTGCAGAGTTCAATGATCCTGGGCCATGGTTTAGTGTAAAATTTGTAAGTTAAGGTAAGATGTACTGTAAATATGAGTGCGCCCCCGGCATGTATGTCTTAGCGCCGGCAATTTTATTTAAGTCGTCCGTGTGAGTGAGTTTGTTTAGATAGTTACGCAGCCCTCAGGTTATTTATTTTGGGGACACCAATACCATGAATGTCGCACTCAGGGATCCGTAGGTAAAGTGTACTAGGGGAAAACTACACATGATGGCACACGAAAATTTGACGACTCGGGACGAGTCTGTAAAAAGGGAAGGGGGTAGTGTTGTGGTTACCAGATTCGCAAACCACCATTCAGGTCCCTTAGGTGAGGTATCTCGGTAAGTGCATGTGTAGTTAGGCCCAAACCCGTTGTCTAGTGGGAATACATGTCATTTATACGTGCTGCGACTCTTCAGGATAGCCGTTTTTCTTTTACTATCTTTATTTTGGACCAACCGCCAGGATTACCATCACAATTACAACCACAACCACCGCTTCACCACAACCGCCATGACCTTCCCGTCACACCTCGCCACCGTAGCATCGCCACCGTTCTTGCCCCGCTGTGGGTACCGGTGTTGGACTCATGCAGAACGCGCGTCGAACAGCGTGTACAAAACCACGGATTTTCTGCTTCAAAAACGGATCAAAAACGACACACGCCCACTTTTTGCCGTCCAATCGGTGAGCGAGGGGCGAATTGGCCCCGCCCCCAGAACGATCGATATATGCAAATTTGTGGATCAAAAAGCCTTCACGCCCACTTTTTCTCGGGCCAATGGGGAGCGAGGTGAAAGGTCAAAGGGAGGGGGTCAAAGGCGAAGTTACGGGGGGATAAAAGGACGGTGTTCGTCAGTCAGAGTCGGTCGGGGAGTCGCAAACAAGAACGGGTCGGAGAGTCAAGAAGAGGAGAGTCGGAAGCAGAGGGTCAAGACTTCGCGGGCGGTGGAGCTGCTCGTCGTGTGCGTTGGAGTCGGAACGGAGGGGACGGAGCTGTGGAAAGGCGGCGACACCAGACGAGGGGGTGCTCGCGTCGTGCAGGAAGCTGCACCCGAGGGAGGCCGACAGCGCGACCTGGCCGAGGTGGAGACGCTCGTCGCACATAATAAAGATCCTCTATACCCCGAGCATCAGCAACCCCCTCCTGTTTCCCCCCGCGCTGAGATAGTGCGACCAAGGGGGCCCCGTTCCCACCCCCTGCCAGGCACTGTCCACGAGGCCCGCGGAGAGAGGCGCCATCGCCGCTCCGCGTCTCATCACCAGACGGGTAGGCCCGACCCGGTCTCGGCCTCAGGCCTGCCCCATTCTTGGGGGATTTCTTTTCCTTGGTTTTGGGTATGTGTTGTCGGCGCCGTCTGTGAAGTAGAATTGTATAAGTGTTGCCGTGTGCTCGGTAGTCGGTATTAGCTCTGCACTGTGTTTTCACTTTTATATTTGCTTTTTGTGTAAATGGAAGTGTGTTTTCTTTTTTTTTGTGTGCATTTGGTGGAATTGTATTTGTGTGCTTCCCGTGTGCCGCGAATAAATGTGCTTTATTGTTGAACTGTTCTCCCGCTTCGCTTCGTCTTTTCCCCCATTGAATCCTCATCTTGCTTCACGTAAAGGGTTGGTAGTGGGCTGAGTACGCCCGATAATTAATCGAACCGTCGAGGTCGACGATAACACCGCTCGGTTATTCTGATAGTACGGAACGGGTCGCTTAAGTGGCCCGTGTCCGAAGTCGACCTGCGGCGAGGTGCGATCGCCCGGTCTACCCTCCGCGTGGGTACTTAGGTAGGTCGAATTTGGCGAGCAACCCTATCCCACGCGGGGGCTGATTAGCTCGATCGCGGTGAGACCGAAAGGTCCACCCGTGACTGGTTCCCGGCGTTAGTCCGAGAGGGTCACGACTGGATTGTCCGTCCGGTGGGCGACGTGCCGCGATTCGAGTTACGTGGCCGTCGCACGCCGGCGGGCGCGAAGACCGCAACAGTATAAACTGTCTATATTTGTTTATCTCATGAGTGTATGTATAAACTGTCTATATTTGTTTCACTCATGAGTGTATGTATAAACTGTCTATATTTGTTTAACTCAAGAGTGTATGTACAAATTGTCAAGATTTGTTGAACGCTCGAGTGTGTGTAGAAACTGTATGTGTTTTTATCACTCAAGAGTGTGTGTTTAAAGTGTCTATATTTGTTTACCTCAAGAGTGTGTGTATAAAGTGTCTATATTTGTTTCACGCAAGAGGATTTGTATAAACTGTCAATATTTGTTTATCTCATGAGTGTATGTATGAACTGTCTATATTTGTTTCACTCAAGACTGTTTGTTTCAACTGTCTATATTTGTTTACCTCATGAATGTCTGTATAAACTGTCTATATTTGTTTACCTCAAGAGTGTGTGTATAACGTGTCTATATTTGTTTAACTCAAGAGTGTATGTATAAACTGTCTATATTTGTTTATCTCATGAGTGTATGTATAAACTGTCTATATTTGTTTCACTCATGAGTGTATGTATAAACTGTCTATATTTGTTTAACTCAAGAGTGTATGTACAAATTGTCAAGATTTGTTGAACGCTCGAGTGTGTGTATAAACTGTATGCGTTTGTATCACTCAAGAGTGTGTGTTGAATATGTCTTTATTTGTTTAACTCAAGAGTGTGTGTTTAAAGTGTCTATATTTGTTCACCTCAAGAGTGTGTGTTTCAAGTGTCTTTATTTGTTTAACTCAAGAGGGTTTGTATAAACTGTCTATACTTGTTTAACGCAAGAGGGTTTGTATAAACTGTCTATATTTGTTTACCTCATGAATGTGTGTATAAACTGTCTATACTTTTTTCACGCAAGAGGGTTTGTTTCAACTGTCTATATTTGTTTACCTCATGAATGTGTGTATAAAATGTCTCGTGTGGGTATCTCGTGTCGATTTGTCCCCACCACATTTCCGCAGGGCGCTCAAGGTCCGACAACAACCCCCCTTCTGGTAAAACTACCAAAATCACGAATCACTGCTCACCTTCACTCTTTCATTCCTCGATTTTCCCACCTTTGGAATAAACTCCCTCACTCTATTCATTCCAATCTTCCCTCCAGGCCTTCAAAACAGCTGTTCGTCACCACCTCTTATCATCCCCCATCCAAATCCTCGATATTTTCTTCCCCCGATAATCCACCCAAACCCACCCCGTTCAAATTCCCTGCTTTCCTTCCTGAAAGTCCCTGCAATGTCTATCTTCTATTCTCCATGTTACACATCCCATCCCACAGATCCCTCTCCCTTCCACAGATCTCCTAATGTCTCTGTTCCCCACTGTTTTGTCATTCCCACTCCCTCCGCTCTTGTCTCATGCCCCTGTTGCTGTGCCTTGTTTGTTAGAACTCACACGAGCCTCGACGAGGTATACCAAAAAAATGAAATAAACCCCCCCCCCCTAACACGCACGCACGCACAACACAACACACACAAGTCATCTCGTCTCTGTCTCTTCTCTCCTCAGGTCACCGTCTGAGAAACGGAGGGTCGTGCAACTGACTCATGATATTCATTGATGGTGGCGCTGTTGACGGACGGGTGACGAAGGGTACTTGTGGAGGAAGGATGTCATCTCATGTCATGTCATGTCATCTCTCCTCACCTCTCCTCTCATTTCACCGTCAGAGAGACAAATGGTGTGCAACTGACTCCTGGTATTCCTGGGGGCGGCGGTAGCTGTGGCGGCGGTGGCATTCACGGACCCGTGACGAAAGAAGGGTTCTTGTGGAGGAAGCACATCTCCTTGCTTCTCTTGTCAGGTCACCGTCACTTCTCTTCTCTCTTCTCTCCACTCCTCTGTTCTCTCTTCTCTCCTCTCTCGAAGCACCCTCGCCCCTCTCTTGTCTGTTGTGTCTTCTCTCTTCACCGTCAAAGAGACGGATGGCGCTCAACTGACTCCTGCTATTGCTGACGGTGGCGGTGTTGAGGGACCGGGGAAAAACGGTACTTGTGAAGAAGGACCTGTCCACCTGGTGACGGCGGTGATATTGACAGACCGGTCACGAATCACGAAGGGTCCTTGTGGAGAAAACCCCTCTCTTGTCTGCCATCTGTGTGCTGTGTTCTGTGTTCTGTCCTCGCCCTCCCTTCGTCCGCTCACGCTCGACACACGCCCGTGCGACGGGGACCTTGTGGAGGACCCCGTCCGAAGCTGTTGCTTGTCATGCAACATCGAGCACATCGCAAACGGCCACGAGACCGACAACCGCACGCAGCAACCACACACGCAGCAACTTTGGAAATCGCAGCATCGGCGGCCATGGCGCCGAGCGCCTTGCCTAGTTGTAGGCCGCGGCGCTTTTTCTATAAAGATGGTGTTTAAAAGTCATTTCTCATCCCAATAAAGGTTGTCCTCACATGCCTGCTTTGCTGAGCTGTCGGATTGTGTAAAGATTGTCGATGGATGGCTGATGGTTGCGGTTTTTGACTTTGATGAAATGATATTAAATAATTGCGAACATTTCTCTGGAGGAATGGAGATTTTTGCTTCGATCGACGCTGCGGGTCCGTTTTAACTTCGATTTTAATTTTGTCTTCAGTTTTGATAGTCGCGAGGTTTGTTTAATCCGAGATCGTCGAGATTTTGGTAAAAATCGGATGTTTTGTGGGATTTTGGTCGGGTGTCGTGCCTCGGCATGGTCAAGCGATCCCGAGTAGTAGTTCTCCGCCTCGTGTCGCGCCGGAGCCCTTCACAAGGTTTCCCTCGCCGATTTTAACCTTGAATTCAATTATGCTTCCACCCCTCGCTCGACACCAGGTCGATCGGCGCTGATATAAAACGAACTTTGCCTGAAATTCACTTTTAATGAGGTAAATGCATCTTGTATGTGTGTGGGGGTATGGAGGCGACCGAGTCTGGCAGATCGTGTCTGTGGGGTGGGTCGGGAGGCCACCTCGTCTGGCAGCCGCGGCAAAACCGGGAACTGTCCCCTCTTGGGAACGCTCACTGTCCAAGACTGGGGGAATAACACTTACGTTTTGGAGAGTTTTAGAACACGCTTTACGCGTCTCTGTTAAAACTCCGGTGCAAACGACTCGTTTTAAGATCGTTTAAAATAAAATAAAAAAATTTCGTCCGCCGCGTCACGGCTCCTCACGTGACTCCACGTTGAGTTGCGTGACGGCCTTGCGGGTGCGTGCTGACGTCATCACGCTTTCGCTTCCCGACGTGCAAATCGATCGGACGACCTAACTTCACAGCTTTCGAGTTAAAGAGGCCTGAGTGTCTGTCCTTTACCCTTTGTTAATCCGCGGTTATCTGTAAATAGCTTCAGAATCCCTCCTCCTCCAACTTCTGCTTTTGTCCGGCGTATTAATCACCCCCCCCCCTTCGGCAAATGCACGCGACACTCGACGCATCTCAATAACGAGGCCATAAAGTGCCTGAATGGATATATTTTCTATCGTGTTCGAACACGTGCGAATGCCGACACGATGAATAAACAATGTTTTGGTTGGTACGTGGCCCTCTATCATGTTGTTGTGGTTGACGAAATTCGCAAACCACCATTCAGGTCCCTTAAGTGAGATATCTCTGTAAGTATATGTGTAGTTAGGCCCAAACCCGTTGTTTCGAGGGAATAAATGTCATTCATTCAGGCTGCGACCCTTCTAGATAGCCGTTTTTCTTTTACTATCTTTATTTTGGACCAGCCGCCATTACTACCATTACTACCACCACCAACCACGTCTCAACAGCCATCACACAACAACCACCAACCGCAACGCCGCTTCACAACCACAGCCACGACCCTTTACCGTCACATCTCGCTCTCGCAACCATCGCATCACCGCCATTCCCGCGCCGCTTGTGGACACCGATCCTGGACTCGTGCAGGGCGCGCGCCGAGTGGCGGGTGCAAAAACACCAGCCTTTCCGAAGAAATCGGATCAAAAACGATTCACGCCCACTTCTGTTCCGTCCTATCAGCGAGCATGGGGCGATTTGGCCCCGCCTCCAGGTGCGTCGGAGTATAATCGCTATATGCAGATTCGCGGATCAAAAAGCATTCACGCCCACTTTTCCTCTGTCCAATGGGGAGCCAGCCAGAGGTAAAGGGTCGAAGGTGAAGGAGCGAAGCCACGGGGGCTATAAAGTGCCGCGTTCGCTCGCCAAAAAGGCAGTTGAGTTGGGAAGAGTGAGTAGTTGAGTTGGGAAGAGTCGGAGTAGTTGAGTCAGTCAAGGAGAGTTGAGAAGAGAAGAGTCGGAGAAAGCAGTTGGACGGAGCTGTGGAGAGTGGGAGAGAGTGGAGAGGTGGCGGCGGCGAAGGCAGTCGAGAGGGCGCTCGGGTCAGAGTCGGGGAGCTGCGGAGAGGGGAGGCCGGTAACGCGACCGAGGTCGCGGTGGAGACGCTCGTCGCGGGACCCAAGCCAGCGAGATATCCTCATTCCCCCGAGCATCAACAACCCCCTCCTGTTTCCCCCCCCCCCCCCCCGCGCTGAGATAGTGTGAGAAGGGAGCCCCGTTCCCACCCCATTTCCAGGCAGTGCCAGCGAGGCCCGCGGAGTCGGGGCGCCACCGCCATTTTGCGGCTCATCACCATACGGGTAGGCTCGACGCGGTCTCGGCCCCAGGCCCGTCTGCCCCCTTGTAGTGGAGGGTGGTCCCTTTTTCTTTTGCTTTGAGTATATGTGTTGTCGGCGCCGTCTGTGAAGTAAAACTGCATGTGTTGCTGTGTGCTCGGTAGTAGATCTGCATTGTGTTTCTCTTTTACATTTGCTTTTTGTGCATTATTGTGGTGTTTCTTCTTTTACATTTGCTTTTGGTGTATAATTGTATATGTGTGCTTTCCGTTTGCCGCGGAATAAATGTGCTTCATGTTGAACTGTTTCTCCCGTTTCGCTTCGTCTTTTCTCTAATTGAATCTCCATCTTACTTCACGTAAAGGATTGGTCGTGGGCTAAAGACGCCCAATAATTAATCGAACCGTCGAGGTTGACTATAACACCGCTCGGTTATCCCGATAGTACGGAACGGGTCGCTTAAAGTGGCCCGTGTCCGAAGTCGACCTGCGGCGAGGTGCGATCGCCCGGTCTACCCTCCGTGTGGGTACTTAGGTAGGTCGAATTTGGCGAGCAACCCTATCCCACGCGGGGGGCCGATTGGCACGATCGTGGTGAGGCCGAAAGGCCCACCCGTGACTAGTTCCCGGCGTTAGTCTGAGAGGGTCACGACGGGATTGTCCGTCCGGTGGGCGACGTGCCGCGATTCGAGTTACGTGGCCGTCCGCACGCCGGCGGGCGCGAATACCGCAACACTGGTGTCAGGTCGTGCGATATAAACTCATCGCCCTCCTCGCGGCACTGGTATCGGAGAACAGGAAAACGGGCTCTCCTGTCTCCAGCTAAATTCACGGGAATCGGTCCAGGGGTGAGAGGAGCGACCCCCGATTCCCTCCAAATTACGAGCGAGCTAAAATTAACCCTTTACGAGAAATAAGATGGCGTCTCAAGGCGAGCGGGAGCCGGGGGAATTAGAAATGGATTTAGAATGTGTAGAATCCATGGTCCAGGATGAAAACCCCGAGCAGGAAATGTTGGTTGTGCAGGAACACGAACTCGTCCAACTGAACCCAGAGCCCGAAATAGGTGCGGCGGCGGCCGCGGTGTATGACACCTCCCCACCCCCCCTCCGCCAAAACCTCCCGATCCTGGCCGAATCGGCTCACCCAAGCGCACCCGACATGGCCCAGCAATTCGCCATGCTGGCAAAAATGGATACAAAAATGAATGAAGTGAAAACGAAAATGGATGCGAATACACAGCAAATGAAGGAAGAAATGAAAGAGCTGCGGGGTGAGACGCGGAACATGGGCCGAAGCCTGCAGGCGGGCATGAAGGCCGTTACCAGGGAGTTTAAAATGGCGACTCCACGTGTGGGAGCGAACGAGCTGGGAGGGAGTGCAACGGCTGTCGGGCCCGCGGTGGAGGCGGGTAAGGAAAAAATAATTCGGGGGACGTATTGGGCGAGGGTCGTGACGGAAAAAGTGACGGTAACCGAGAGGGAAAAACTAATTGGGGGTGACGGAGACGTGCACGAGGGAGATAACAAGGGAAGAGATGGAAATAATAGTTGAGACAAGGGAGGTAAAGGATGAAGAGGTGACTGAGTTGGCAGAGACGCGGGAGATGAGAACGATAGAGGGAAGACTACACGATGAAGATGGGGATAGAGACGCACACACACACACGGAGGTAGTGGAGGACAATGGGGGTGAGCTGGTGGACTGGGTGGAGACCCAGTGCGAGCAGCTGGATGGCCTCCTCCAGGAACGAGGGGAGGGAGTATGCCCCCTTGAGGCAAATCACGACCAGGTGGGTTCGGTCGTGTTTTGCGAGGTTGAGGGGACGGGTGCTGTGGACAGGTGCACGCCGAGCTTGGGGGGTATAGAGGCCCCGGAGACCCTTGTGGGGACACGAATCCCCAGTGTGGTTGTCCCTGTGTGTGTGGTGCAAGGTGTGAGTGCGTCCCCGTGTGTGGAAGCGACCCCGTGTGTGAGTGGTGTGGTGGCAAATGTGCCAAAGGGCGTGCTTCCCAGCGCGCCGTGTGTGAGTGAAACACCGCGGTTGAGTGCCCCCGCGTGTGTGAGTGAGGCACGGTGTATGAGTGAGGGACCGCGGATGAGTGCCCCCGCGTGTGTGAGTCAGGCACGGTGTATGAGTGAGGCACCACGGATGAGTGCCCCCGCGTGTGTGAGTAGTATGGTTTGTGTGAGGGAAATGGCACGAGTGAGTGAAAGGCCGCGAGTGAGTGGAGCCACGTGTGCGAGGGAGGTGGTATGCGTGAGAGAGACAGCGTGTGCAAGGTCGCTGTGTGTAAGGGAGATGTCGGTCGGCATGTGTGAACATGCAGCCGCGTCTCCCGGTGTGAGTTTAATGGTGAGGTGTGTGAGCGTCGTAACACGCGGGAGTGCGTGTGTGGAATGGAGACGGAGACTGCGACAGAGGAAAGAAAGCCGAGTAGCGGCTGTAGTTGTTTCGGGGACGGTGCCGGGTTCACCCAGCAGTGAGCACGAGGTCCGTGCTGTGCAACGCACGAGGCCCCCACGTGCTCGCTTGCGAGAGTGAAGTCCCGGTCCGGAAACGCCAGCGGTGGATTTGCCGATCCTGCGGATGGACAAAGTTTAGGCAGGATTACGGATTTGGACCGGACGGGTTCTCCACGCGATCGTGTGTGTTAAGCTCCAACGGGCAAAGCACATGTGTTCGCGTGGGGAACCCCTCGAGACGTGGGGCTTGTGTTTTTTTTATGCGCACGGTGACGTCATGGCTGCACGTGGGGTTGGAATCCGGCAGGAGGGGTATCCCTGCCGGATGGTACCGTCCAAGGAGGGACGAGGTACACGTGCAGCTGCATGACGTCACGGGCAAGTGCAAAGTGCACGAGCTGTGAGTTGCCGCGCTGGTGCTGCGCATGTAAAAAATAAAAAAAATAAAAGCAAGCCTCACTTTCGGGTGCACAGGATTCCCGGGCAAGGGGTGGAAGACCCCCTTACCAGAGCACAGGATGGAAACTAGTTAGGGGGAAGGGTTAGCTTAGTTAGACCGGCTCCATGGGGCAGGGGTAAGTCCTCATGGGGCCCGTGGAATGGATTAGTTAGAGGGATTGTTGGTCAGATTTAGGTTGGGAAAATGGAGTATGGGATTATTTTGGAGACAGAGACAGCCTTTGGATGTGTCGAGTTGACGTCGCTTAGCTACGTAGTGTTAAAAGGAACGTGCTGTAGTTTTAGGGACGACGTGGGAGCACGAGTTCGTTAGGGGAGGTAGTTAGAAGGATGGCAGAGTTCAGCGGTGTGTGTGTTGAAGAGTTGGTGAGTTGTGAGGTGAGTACTTGTTGAGTGAGTGAGGCCAGCGGGTCTGTGTGAGTGGAGCGAATGGGGAATGCATGGTGCGATGAGTGATTGGGGGGAGGAGTGACTCCCGCCCAAGGGACCCCCGGGGTCAGTGTAGAGTGAGTTAAGGGGTTAGTTAAATTGAAAAATGGAGGTCGTTTTGCTGTTGGTGGGAGTGTAGGCTCGAAACCCATTTGGAGGGGTGCAGGAGCCCTGTTGACGGGCTGGGAGCGTGGCTGCGAAAGGTGAGTATCGCTGAGTGGGTACCCCGGGCACCAGGTTAGTCGGCCGCGGTAGTCCAAGGGCCCATGGGGGGCCGGGATAGCGTAGTGGGCACGGGTGCGTCTGCTTGGTGCGGAGGCCCGGGGCGCCATTAGCCGCGTGGGCAGTGTTGTGGGCAAGGGTGACCCTCGGAAAGGGGCCCGGGAAGCCAGCCTGCCACGTGTGTGTTTCAGGGGAGGTGCCATGGGGGGCACTCCCCGGTGTTTAGGGAGCTGGTAGGCTCGGAGGCAGTGTAGTGCCCGGGAGTGCCATAGCTGGGGAATTGGCAGAGGGTCGTGCCTGCCAAAGGGAGCCACGTGTCCCAGCCATGAGACCGTGTGAGGGCACGGAGAGAAAATTGGGGGGCGAGGCCCGAAATTGTGAGGACACCAACACAGGCGATGGGAATCTGGGTTTTTAGAACCAATAGTTTAAGCGAGAGGCGCTTGTTGAAAGCCCCGGGGTAGTTTAACAGTTAAATGGTTAGGGTAGATAGGAAGTGTACCCCTCCGCACCATCCATCCCCTCGCTCTCGTTGTGGGCCGCTGGACCCACTTTGGTTTAGATCGCTGAACTCTGGGGAAGCCATCCTGAGGCTTAGATTGGGCCTCGACACAGGACGCTAGCTCTCCCTTATTCCCCTCCGGGAAGGGAACGTAGGGGTTGGGAGTAGGCTAGGTGACAGGATAGGTTAGCCGAACAAGAACAGTACAGGGGGTTAGGGGACGATTTATAGTGGGGGAGTTTAAAAAATTTTTAATTAATTAATTGGGGCTAAATTGGGTTTTGACAAATTAAGGGAGTGGGTATAGACAGTGACAGGCAAAGGCGATAGGTTGGGAGGGAGACCGTAGGGTAGGTCCGAGCCCGCCTTCCGAGTGGCCAGCACCACCGCACTCCCTCCACCAACCTCCACTGAACGGCAAAGGCTGGCCAGCTTCATCTGCTGGCTGCGTTGCTGCAAGGCAAAGGCCGGCCCACTTCATCGGCAGCTGTTGTTTTGCTGCAAGGCCTGTGCCGGCTGGATCGTCTGCAGCTGCTGTGCTGCAAGGCCTGTGCCGGTCGGATTGTCTGCAGCTGCTGTGCTTCAAGGCCTGTGCCGGCCTGTTCATCTGCCAGCTGTGTTTGCCTGATCACATTTGCCATGCCATGCCCACTGCCCCTGTTTACCAGCCCCGTTCAATTTTTGCTTGCCCCCCCTGTTCATTGCCATGTGCGCCAGGATCAGAAAGCAACAGTTTGCAAGCTGCGAGAACTGCCCTGTTGGCAGCTACAACACGGGCCTGCAGTGGCGGCCCGTGCACCGTGTTTGCGTTCATCCATTCATCCATCCATCCATCCATCCGTTGTGCTCATTGCGTGTGCCACTTGAGCTGGCACGGAGACTGCGTTTGTGCAGCCCATGCACCGTTGTGGTTCACTGCGTTCAGTTCAAAAGGGAAGGCCTTGGACTGCATGTGAGCAGCCGGCCACGTTTCCCTGTCACCTGCATTGTTTGAGCCAGAGACTGCATGCGAGCAGCCTGGCTCCCTGCTAACTGCTTTCTTTTTGCAGAGTTCAGTGATCCTGGGTAAAATGGTTTAGTGTAAAATTTGTAAGTTAAGGTTAAGATGTACTGTAAATATGAGTGCGCCCCCGGCATGTCTGTCTTAGCGCCGGCAATTTTATTTAAGTCGTCCGTGTGAGTGAGTTTGTTTAGGTAGTTACTCAGCCCTCAGGTTATTCATTTTGGGGACACGAATACCATGAATGTCGCACTCAGGGATCCGTAGGTAAAATGTACTAGGGGAAAACTACACATGATGGCACACGAAAATTTGACGACTCGGGACGAGTCTGTAAAAAGGGGAGGGGGTAGTGTTGTGGTTGACGAAATTCGCAAACCACCTTTCAGGTCCCTTAGGTGAGATATCTCTGTAAGTATATGTGTAGTTAGGCCCAAACCCGTTGTTTCGAGGAATAAATGTCATTCATTCGGGCTGCGACCCTTCTAGATAGCCGTTTTTCTTTTACTATCTTTATTTTGGACCAGCCGCCATTACTACCATTACTACCACCACCAACCACGTCTCAACAGCCATCACACAACAACCACCAACCGCAACGCCGCTTCACAACCACAGCCACGACCCTTTACCGTCACATCTCGCTCTCGCAACCATCGCATCACCGCCATTCCCGCGCCGCTTGTGGACACCGATCCTGGACTCGTGCAGGGCGCGCGCCGAGCGGCGGGTGCAAAAACACCAGCCTTTCCGAAGAAATCGGATCAAAAACGATTCACGCCCACTTCTGTTCCGTCCTATCAGCGAGCATGGGGCGATTTGGCCCCGCCTCCAGGTGCGTCGGAGTATAATCGCTATATGCAGATTCGCGGATCAAAAAGCATTCACGCCCACTTTTCCTCTGTCCAATGGGGAGCCAGCCAGAGGTAAAGGGTCGAAGGTGAAGGAGCGAAGCCACGGGGGCTATAAAGTGCCGCGTTCGCTCGCCAAAAAGGCAGTTGAGTTGGGAAGAGTGAGTAGTTGAGTTGGGAAGAGTCGGAGTAGTTGAGTCAGTCAAGGAGAGTTGAGAAGAGAAGAGTCGGAGAAAGCAGTTGGACGGAGCTGTGGAGAGTGGGAGAGAGTGGAGAGGTGGCGGCGGCGAAGGCATTCGAGAGGGCGCTCGTGTCAGAGTTGGGGAGCTGCAGAGAGGGGAGGCCGGTAACGCGACCGAGGTCGCGGTGGAGACGCTCGTCGCGGGACCCAAGCCAGCGAGATATCCTCATTCCCCCGAGCATCAACAACCCCCTCCTGTTTCCCCCCGCGCTGAGATAGTGTGAGAAGGGGGCCCCGTTCCCACCCCATTTCCAGGCAGTGCCAGCGAGGCCCACGGAGTCGGGGCGCCACCGCCATTTTGCGGCTCATCACCAGACGGGTAGGCTCGACGCGGTCTCGGCCCCAGGCCCGTCTGCCCCCTTGTAGTGGAGGGTGGTCCCTTTTTCTTTTGCTTTGAGTATATGTGTTGTCGGCGCCGTCTGTGAAGTAAAACTGTATGTGTTGCCGTGTGCTCGGTAGTCGGTAGTAGATCTGCATTGTGTTTCTCTTTTACATTTGCTTTTTGTGCATTATTGTGGTGTTTCTTCTTTTACATTTGCTTTTGGTGTATAATTGTATATGTGTGCTTTCCGTTTGCCGCGGAATAAATGTGCTTTATGTTGAACTGTTTCTCCCGTTTCGCTTCGTCTTTTCTCTAATTGAATCTCCATCTTACTTCACGTAAAGGGTTGGTCGTGGGCTAAAGACGCCCAATAATTAATCGAACCGTCGAGGTTGACTATAACACCGCTCGGTTATCCCGATAGTACGGAACGGGCGCTTAAAGTGGCCTGTGTCCAAAGTCGACCTGCGGCGAGGTTCGATCGCCCGGTCTACCCTCCGTGTGGGTACTTAGGTAGGTCGAATTTGGCGAGCAACCCTATCCCACGCGGGGGGCCGATTGGCACGATCGTGGTGAGGCCGAAAGGCCCACCCGTGACTAGTTCCCGGCGTTAGTCCGAGAGGGTCACGACGGGATTGTCCGTCCGGTGGGCGACGTGCCGCGATTCGAGTTACGTGGCCGCTCGCACGCCGGCGGGCGCGAATCCGCAACAATATGTAAGAACTCTCGAAGTTTCCCACACACTTTATGTGAATGAGATGGGGAAAACGTGATTTCTGCCAGCCTGTCATTTGCTCGCGTTGGCCGCCTTCAAGGGACCGTACGAGGATGTTCGGAATGATGTCGGATGCGAGAATTTTGCAGGTCGGCTTGGACGCATGGGTTATCGATCACGTACAAATAGGGCCCCTCACACGTGCTGGCTCTACGCCTACTCGCCCGTTCAATGGCCGTCGGAGGTACGGGGCGGTAGAAGTGGTCGGGCCAACAGCAACACTCACACGTAATCGTCCACAGAGGTGATATGGGCCCCCGTTGTCATCGTACGAAGGACCAACCCCCACCCACAATAGCCCCGAGAGGTAATGGGCCCCGGCAGCTATCGGTAAGGGACACACACCGTGGGCGACACGCGTGTAATTTGACCCGACATAGGTAATCGCATGGTACGTCTGGGTAACCGTTTAGCCGAGAGGGGTGATCGAACGAGAGCGATGTCTGGTCGAAGCTGGGTCGGGTGTGTCGGCCCGGCCGGGCCCCTCCTCCGCGCGTGGCGTGGGCCGTCGGTACATCCGCCTCATCCCGTCCGTCCGGCCTTCGGCGGTACGACCCGTCGGGGGACCGTCGTCGAGGGACCTTCACGGAAGGAGAGCGGCCGGCGGGTGCAGGCGGGCTGAGACTCGCGTCTGGGTCTTCGGCTCGTTCGCGCTCGACTGTGGCCGCCGGGACCTCAGTCGTAAGCTCGTCCGCTGCACCCCCGCGACAGGTTGTCTGCGTTACATCTTGTCGAGGGACTACGTGAGAGGGGTCGGTCTTCGGTTAAACATATGCCTGGCGCGTTTGCGGGTCGTCGACTCGCCCGTGCGAGACTTGGGCTACGGGAGCCCTCGTCTCACGCCGTACGGCCGACCCCGACGGTGAGGCAGCACTGTTTTTGTCAAGGGACTACGCGAGAGGGGTCGGTCTTCGGTTAAACATATGTCTGGCGCGTGTGCGGGTCGTCGACTCGTCCGTGCGAGACTTGGGCCACAGGAGCCCTCGTCTCAGGCCGTCCGGCCGGCCCCTGCGGTGAGGCAGCACCGTTTTGTCGAGGGACGAGAGAACGAGGGGGGGGGTCGACGGGTAAGCCCAGGCCTGCACGTGTGTGTCCGAGTGGCAGACTCTCACGCGCGAGACGGAGGCCACAGGGGTCTCCGTCGTGCCCCGTCCGGCCCTCCCCGTCGAGGCGGGGGGTACCGCCACTGCCGATGGACTACGGAAAGGGGGTGGATGACGAGCGTGCGCAGGCCTACCGTGGAGATGGGTCCTCGGCTCGGTCGCGCTCAACTGGGGCCACCGCGGCCCTCGTCCGCTCGCCCTCGGGGCGGGCCAACAGGGTCTCCGTCGAATGCGCCCGGGCCGTCGGCCCACCCACGCACGACCGTGGCCTCCGGGACCCCGGTCGTGAGTTCGTCCACTCCACCCCGGTATCGGTCACCGCATCGGTTTGCAGGGGGACGCGCGATAGGGGGTGGATGGCCCTGTGGCACAGGTCTGCCCGGGCGGATGGGAATGGGTCCGGCCGTTTCCGTCGTCCGGCCCGAAGTGACGTGGCTGGACGCCCGGTCTCTCTTTCACCCCCTCGCCGGAGGACCCTCGCTACATATTTCACCGACGGTTCAGGGCCAGGGTGGGACATAGCCACTATCGCACCGACTCACCACAGCATACACATTCAACACATACACGCATCCACTACTTAGTTTCCCTCCCTCCCTCCCAATTGACCGATAGACGACGCATTAGTGCTCATTGTATGGGATGCACCGCCGCATACGGAGAAGCCGTATCGCAACCACGGGCAATCGAGCACCCGCGCAACCGGCGCAAGACGTTTTCCATTTACCCCCCCCCCCCACCCTGCGCTCGCCCTTCAGCACACCCCCATGGAATGGCGGTTTTGCTTACACACCGTCCCCTTGCATTACACAGACTTCGCAATCATGATCGACCCCGACTCTCAGCCTATCAATAACTCAATCAATAATTCACTTCCGAACCCGATGCTGTGTCCCCTGAAGGGACTGCTTATTGGGAGGGGCTGGGTGATTAATGTGAACATTCTGAGAGATATGATTTACAAGTTTCTGTAACAATTCCGGTAAATAATGGCACTTTTAAGACTTAGTTTATAGGTTCGTCCTTTCGCGGTCCTTATTATCCGCCCTTCTATAGTTAGGCTTTAGTGCATGAACATGTCTATACTTGCATGGATATATTGTTGATTGTGGGCATTGTAAGCATTCTGTCGTCTCTGGTCGGACCTACCCGGCGGGTGGGAAAGCCGCCCGTCACCCCCCTCCCTTTCACGCCCACGCCCTGCACCTACCCCGCAGCCCCTCCCCCCCGCTCCGGTCTTTTGTTCCGTTCCCCACCACCCCCGTTAACAAAGCATCCAGGTGCATCGGATCGCCACCGACGTCGGTCATGTGCGGCTCTGCGGGAAAGACAGCATGAGGTCCACTCTTCTCCTTCGCCATGCAAGGGAGACACCGGCACAACCTGAGCCGCTAAGGGTACGGATGTAACTCGGTCAACCGGTGAGTTTGGTACGGTAAGATGAAAAGATGCACACCACACTCATCACGTATACTTTTCACGCCAGTCCAGGGTGGAGAGTTAATGCCCCTGGATCCTTTTCGGGTGTACGTCTAAATCCTATACCTCACGCACCATCGTCTGCAAAGACTATGGACCCCAGACGGCACCGTACTGAGACAAACGCCGGACGAGTTGCGGCCGGTTGCCTGATCTCTCCTTCGCCCTTCCAACCGATCGCCCTCCGTCACATGCCTCTTTGATAATTCAGGGCTGAGTTAGGACATCGACACCACCGCACAGGGGTACGACACACACATGCACCCACCGTTTAGGTTTCGGCCCCCTAGTCCATTACTATACCGCACGGTCACTCATAAATATTCGTCGTATGTTTTATGTCGTCACACCACCACGTACGGGACACCCTTCGTCGAATCATCCGACTCTCCGCGATCGACCACCTTTTCTCACAGCCACTCGTATGTGTCCGTCGGGTGTTCTTCGACAGGCTCATGCCTGCCACCTATTGCGATATAAGTACCTCTGCACAAACTATTTCCGCCTCCTTATCCCCTATTTACATCCATACGCCCCGCTGCCCCCACGAGTGCCTGTCTGCAGGAAAACTGGAGCGAGGTCAACACCGCCAAGACAGCTGAGCGAACCAGCGTGAAAGGTACTTCATCGGCCACGCCTCCGCCCACTCAACGTCGCACTTCCACGGAACACCGGTACTGCTTGCACACCGGCCCTCAAGCCACATTACACCAGCGGCGTACAGCTAGTTCCGGCCCGTTCAATATCTACTCTTTGCATGCGAACATGCCGTCTTGGGTAGATCGGTTCTGTCCCACCCTCACTCCCCGCATGGCTGTCCCCTTCCCCCCTTCCCTTCGGATACTGTTACGAAGCACACACTCTTCCTTCTCCCGCTAGAATATCGACAATGTTTCGGATGCTTAGGCCATGTAACGACACGATCACATACCCAAGGGACAGAGACTAGGGCACCTGTCAACGATTGTTCCTCCCTTGTTCGGTCAGGTTTAAGCCAGCTTCAACGGCGTCTTCGATGTCCCGCGCCTGTAAGTTTAGCTAGTGCGTCATTATGACACAATGTACTGTGCGTGCACCACACACACGTAATCGGAAGGGCATCGCGTAGCGTCGTCGTCCTTCAAGGTGCACCCCACCCTTGTTCGGGTATCTAACAGGCGCTCCACATGCCCGGTGCCATAATATTTAGGCGATGCATGCCGTGTGTTTAGTGCCGTAAAATGTAGACGATGCATGCCGTATGTCGGGTGTTCCCCCCTCCCCTCCGTTACTCCTGTACGTGACTACTTTTCTGTACTTCCAGCCCGACTGCCGTGCGGGGGTGCCCGTCAGCCCCGATACTCGCCTTTGGACACCTGCTCTCCTTTCGGGGACCCCGCCTCGTGCTCTAATAACACCGTACCCTGTCGTGTCGTGAGGGCCGACTTCCATGGTGCGGACCGCACCGCCACGACCCTTTATAGAGTGTGATCGGGTAAGGCGATCCGACGTGGCGTCGGACCTACGAGTCCTCGTCGCTCGGCACGCTCTGTTCAGTGTCGCACCACGTGACCTGACTGTCGTAGTTAAGGGGCGCGCCGCCACGACCCTTTATAGGGTGTGCTCGGGGAAGACGACCCGGCACGACACCAGGCCTCGTCCCTTCCCCGTCTCACAGGTGGTAAGCCGATCTCCTCGTCCACCCGGGCGCCCTCCATAGGGGCGTCCGGAACGACCGGGGCGGCTAACCCCACCGCCCCGAGACTCAGGCTTAGGATGTCATTACTTTAATCTCATCTGACCTCAGGGACCGCAATCGTCGCCAGACGACGCGCTCACCCGGCTACGTCTTTAAAGTCACACCCCACCACATCCATCCGACCGAACCGTCGCCCCCACTTTGGGAACCAGTAGTCGGCGTCCGGGCTGTCAACACCCGTCAGGCCACGAGATAAAACCCCGGGTAAACGGATTCGGTGACCCCGACCATTCCCCTCAACCACTACTAACCTTCCACCGAGACCATTCGATTGTCCAAGCAACTTCGGACGCGACTGGCGGCTCTGCTAACGGAACGCCTCTCGCTTTCCGCCTCGGGGGGCTCGAGGTCAGGAGAACCTCGTCCCTTCAGATTCACAGGATCGTCGAAGAGAGGGCGGCGACTGGATCTTGCTTCTGGTTCGCTTCGGGCTAGAGTCAAGCTCAACCAAATTGTCAGTGGGCAGATCGCTAATCTAGTGCTTTGTGAATAAATAAATAATTAAATCGACAGCCAATTCGACCGGTCTTCTGGATCCGCGCATTGTGCCGTGGCCGTTCGCGACGGTTGCGTCCGGCCTTCGGGTCGTCGTAGCCACCGTGCCCAGTCGTGCACGAAAATATGTGTTGACATCAGGTGCCCGGGGCGGTGGCGCTCAAGCTGGCAATGGTAATGGGGCTGTTGGGATGCATGCGGGCTTCATCTCCGGGCTTCCCTCGCTGCGTGTCACCAGCCTCGATTGCTGAACAAAGCATGGGCTGGCAGTTCAATCCATACGTCGCTCACTCGGACAAGCTCGAGGGACAGACAAGCTCGAGGGACTGATGCGCTGTGCCTACCAGCGGGCCGAATCTCTGGGATTGAGAGAGCCGTTGCTTCCGGAATTTATTCTGGTCGTAACTATGACTCTCGTAAACTAGCCAAATGCCTCGTCATCTAACCAGTGACGCGCATGAATGGATGAACGAGATTCCCACTGTCCCTATCTACTATCCAGCGAAACCACAGCCAAGGGAACGGGCTTGGCGGAATCAGCGGGGAAAGAAGACCCTTTTGAGCTTGACTCTAGCCCAATTCTGTGAAGGGACTTGAGAGGCGTAGAATAAGTGGGAGGCCCGCCGGGGCTCGCGTGGTCCGGCCCCGTGAGGGGCGCAGGGCGCGCGTTGTCGCCGACGCGGAGCCGCCGGTGAAATACCACTACTCTTACCGTTCCTTTACTAACCCGGTGAGACGGGGAGTGCGGGCCCCCTGGTCGGGGGGTCCCGCGTTTCTGGTGCGAAGCCCAAGGGTCGGTCGGCGCAGTGCGCCTTCGCGTGCCTCGTGTGCGCGTCGCACGCGCTCGCCGGCGAGCGGCTCGGGCGACCCGCTCCGGGGACAGTTCCGGGCGGGGAGTTTGACTGGGGCGGTACGCCTGTCAAATGGTAACGCAGGTGTCCTAAGGCGAGCTCAGGGAGGACGGAAACCTCCCGTAGAGCAGAAGGGCGAAAGCTCGCTTGATCTTGATTTTCAGTACGAATACAGAGCGTGAAAGCGTGGCCTCGCGATCCTTTTGACTTTTTGGGTTTTAAGCAAGAGGTGTCAGAAAAGTTACCACAGGGATAACTGGCTTGTGGCGGCCAAGCGTCCATAGCGACGTCGCTTTTTGATCCTTCGATGTCGGCTCTTCCTATCATTGCGAAGCAGAATTCGCCAAGCGTTGGATTGTTCACCCACTAACAGGGAACGTGAGCTGGGTTTAGACCGTCGCGAGACAGGTTAGTTTTTACCCTACTGATGCTTTTGTCGCCGGGACAGCAACCCCGCTCAGTACGAGAGGAACCGCGGGTTCAGACACTTGGCTCGTGCGTCGGACTGAGCAGCCAGCGGCGCGAAGCTACCATCTGAGGGATTATGGCTGAACACCTCTAATTCAGAATCCCTCCTTGGGCACGACGATACTGTTGCGCGTGGGGCTTCGGCCGGGACAGCGTATACGACTCTTGAGCCGGCGGTCCCCTCCGTTGAATTTCGGAGGGCGGCTTCCGGCGCGGTCCTCCGCACGGCATCGGTTTCGAGGGTCGCCCGATGAATCTTGCAGCGCGACCCTCTCCGAGCGCCGCTCGCACAGCACGACGGTGGGGCGCCATGCGCCGAATGACTCGTAAACGACCTGGTTACGGCTCGGGGTGTCGTAAGTAGCAGAGCAGCTTCGTCGCTGCGATCTATTGAAAGTCATCCTTCGAGCTAATGTTTCGTCCGAGCGATACACGGTGGAACGGTGCACTGCGAAGCGCGAAAGGCGCTTGCCTCCGAGGGCGATGCGGACGTGGGTGCCGGCACTGACCGTCTCTAGGTGCTGTGCTTCGCGCGAGTGTACTCTCGTCATGGCTATAGCGTTTTTTCGTTTGCTTTTTTTTTCTCCTTCTGAGCAGCTTCCGACTGCAGAGGTTCGACCAGCGAGCACCGAACGTCTTTAGGTTGCTGCGTGCGGTTGTCGGTCTCGTAGCCGTTTGCGATGTGCTCGATGTTGCATGACAAGTAACAGCTTGGGACGGGGTCCTCCACAAGGTCCCCGTCGCACGGGCGTGTGTCGAGCGTGAGCGGACGAAGGGAGGGCGAGGACAGCACACAGAACACAGCCCACAGATGGCAGACAAGAGAGGGGTTTTCTCCACAAGGACCCTTCGTGATTCGTGACCGGTCCGTCAATATCACCGCCGTCACCAGGTGGACAGGTCCTTCTTCACAAGTACCGTTTTTCCCCGGTCCCTCAACACCGCCACCGTCAGCAATAGCAGGAGTCAGTTGAGCGCCATCCGTCTCTTTGACGGTGAAGAGAGAAGACACAACAGACAAGAGAGGGGCGAGGGTGCTTCGAGAGAGGAGAGAAGAGAGTACAGAGGAGAGGAGAGAAGAGAGAAGAGAAGTGACGGTGACCTGACAAGAGAAGCAAGGAGATGTGCTTCCTCCACAAGAACCCTTCTTTCGTCACGGGTCCGTGAACGCCACCGCCGCCACAGCCACCGCCACCCCCAGGAATACCAGGAGTCAGTGGCACACCATTCGTCTCTCTGACGGTGAAATGAGAGGAGAGGTGAGGAGAGATGACATGACATGACTTGACATGAGATTAGATGACATCCTTCCTCCACAAGTACCCTTCGTCACCCGTCCGTCAACAGCGCCACCATCAATGAATATCATGAGTCAGTTGCACGACCCTCCGTTTCTCAGACGGTGACCTGAGGAGAGAAGAGACGAGAGGAGTTGTGTGTGTTATGGGGGGGGGGTTTATTTCATTTTTTTGGTATACCTCGTCGAGGCTCGTGTGAGTTCTAACAAACAAGGCACAGCAACAGGGGCATGAGACAAGAGCGGAGGCAGTGGGAATGACAAAACAGTGGGGAACAGAGACATTAGGAGATCTGTGGATGGGAGAGGGATCTGTGGGATGGGATGGGTAACATGGAGAATAGAAGATAGACATTGCAGGGACTTTCAGGAAGGAAAGCAGGGAATTTGAACGGGGTGGGTTTGGGTGGATTATCGGGGGAAGAAAATATTGAGGATTTGGATGGGGGATGATAAGAGGTGGTGATGAACAGCTGTTTTGAAGGCCTGGAGGGAAGATTGGAATGAATAGAGTGAGGGAGTTTATTCCAAAGGTGGGAAAATCGAGGAATGAAAGAGTGAAGGTGAGCAGTGATTCGTGATTTTGGTAGTTTTACCAGAAGGGGGGTTGTTGTCGGACCTTGAGCGCCCTGCGGAAATGTGGTGGGGACAAATCGACACTAGATACCCACACGAGACAGTTTATACACACATTCATGAGGTAAACAAATATAGACAGTTGAAACAAACCCTCTTGCGTGAAACAAGTATACACAGTTTATACACACATTCATGAGGTAAACAAATATAGACAGTTTATACAAACCCTCTTGCGTTAAACAAGTATAGACAGTTTATACAAACCCTCTTGAGTTAAACAAATAAAGACACTTGAAACACACACTCTTGAGGTGAACAAATATAGACACTTTAAACACACACTCTTGAGTTAAACAAATAAAGACATATTTAACACACACTATTGAGTGATACAAACACATACAGTTTATACACACACTCGAGCGTTCAACAAATCTTGACAATTTGTACATACACTCTTGAGTTAAACAAATATAGACAGTTTATACATACACTCATGAGTGAAACAAATATAGACAGATTATACATACACTCATGAGATAAACAAATATAGACAGTTTATACATACACTCTTGAGTTAAACAAATATAGACACGTTATACACACACTCTTGAGTTAAACAAATATAGACAGTTTATACAGACATTCATGAGGTAAACAAATATAGACAGTTGAAACAAACCGTCTTGAGTGAAACAAATATAGACAGTTCATACATACACTCATGAGATAAACAAATATTGACAGTTTATACAAATCCTCTTGCGTGAAACAAATATCGACACTTTATACACACACTCTTGAGGTAAACAAATATAGACACTTTAAACAAACACTCTTGAGTGAAACAAATACAGACAATTTATACACAGACTCTTGAGTTATCCAAATATAGACACATTATACAAACACTCTTGAGTTAAACAAATATAGGCTCCTTTAACACACACTCTTGACTGAAACAAATATAGACAAGTTATACACACACACTCTTGAGGTAAACAAATATAGGCACTTTATACAAACACTTCAGAGGTAAACAAATATCAATACTTTACACAAATACTCGTGAGGAAAACAAATATAGATACTTTATAAAAACACTCATGAGGTAAACAAATACAGACACTTAAAACAAACACTCACGAGTTAAACAAATATCGACACTATATACACACACACTCTTGATTTAAACAAATATAGACACTTTATACACACACTCTTTATTTAAACCAATATAGACACTTTATACCCACTCTCTTGCGTTAAACAAATATAGACAGTTTATACAGACATTCATGAGGTAAACAAATATAGACAGTTGTAACAAACCGTCTTGAGTGAAACAAATATAGACAGTTCATACATACACTCATGAGATAAACAAATATTGACAGTTTATACAAATCCTCTTGCGTGAAACAAATCTAGACACTTTATACACACACTCTTGAGGTAAACAAATATAGACACTTTAAACACACACTCTTGAGTGATACAAACACATACAGTTTATACACACACTCGAGCGTTCAACAAATCTTGACAATTTGTACATACACTCTTGAGTTAAACAAATATAGACAGTTTATACATACACTCATGAGTGAAACAAATATAGACAGTTTATACATACACTCATGAGATAAACAAATATAGACAGTTGATACATACACTCTTGAGTTAAACAAATATAGACACGTTATACACACACTCTTGAGTTAAACAAATATAGACAGTTTATACAGACATTCATGAGGTAAACAAATATAGACAGTTGAAACAAACCGTCTTGAGTGAAACAAATATAGACAGTTCATACATACACTCATGAGATAAACAAATATTGACAGTTTATACAAATCCTCTTGCGTGAAACAAATCTAGACACTTTATACACACACTCTTGAGGTAAACAAATATAGACACTTTAAACACACACTCTTGAGTGATACAAACACATACAGTTTATACACACACTCGAGCGTTCAACAAATCTTGACAATTTGTACATACACTCTTGAGTTAAACAAATATAGACAGTTTATACATACACTCATGAGTGAAACAAATATAGACAGTTTATACATACACTCATGAGATAAACAAATATAGACAGTTGATACATACACTCTTGAGTTAAACAAATATAGACACGTTATACACACACTCTTGAGTTAAACAAATATAGACAGTTTATACAGACATTCATGAGGTAAACAAATATAGACAGTTGAAACAAACCGTCTTGAGTGAAACAAATATAGACAGTTCATACATACACTCATGAGATAAACAAATATTGACAGTTTATACAAATCCTCTTGCGTGAAACAAATATAGACACTTTATACACACACTCTTGAGGTAAACAAATATAGACACTTTAAACAAACACTCTTGAGTGAAACAAATACAGACAATTTATACACAGACTCTTGAGTTATCCAAATATAGACACATTATGCAAACACTCTTGAGTTAAACAAATATAGGCTCCTTTAACACACACTCTTGACTGAAACAAATATAGACAAGTTATACACACACACTCTTGAGGTAAACAAATATAGGCACTTTATACAAACACTTCAGAGGTAAACAAATATCAATACTTTACACAAATACTCGTGAGGAAAACAAATATAGATACTTTATAAAAACACTCATGAGGTAAACAAATACAGACACTTAAAACAAACACTCACGAGTTAAACAAATATCGACACTATATACACACACTCTTGATTTAAACAAATATAGACACTTTATACACACACTCTTTATTTAAACCAATATAGACACTTTATACCCACTCTCTTGCGTTAAACAAATATAGACACTTTATACACACACTCTTCAGCTAAACAAATATAGACACTTTATACAAACACATATGAGGAAAACAAATATAGACAATTTATACAAACACTCTTGATGTAAACAAATATAGACACATTATACAAACACTCTTGAGTTAAACAAAAAAAGGCTCCTTAAACACACACTCTTGAGGTAAACAAATATGGGCACTTTTCCAAACACATATGAGGTAAACAAATATAGGCACTTTATAAAAACACTTATGAGGTAAACAAATATAGGCGCTTTATACAAAAACTTATGAGGTAAACAAATATAGATACTTTACACAAATTCTCGTGAGGAAAACAAATAGAGATACTTTATAAAAACACTCGTTAGGTAAACAAATATAGACACTTAAAACAAACACTCACGAGTTAAACAAATATAGACACTATATACACACACTCTTGATTGAAACAAATATAGACACTTTATACCCACACTCTTGATTTAAACAAATATAGACACTTTATACACACACTCTTGATTTCAACAAATATAGACACTTTATACACTCATACAAACGATACGCCCTTCTTTATAAAAATTTATTTTAATTCGAACTGTGAATTCTGTATGACCTGGAGATAATATCAACACTTCTGTATCTTTGGAATACACGGCCGTTTTATTTAAGGATATATATTGTGATAAATCGCTTAATCTCACCAAGTCATTTGCGTCAGTCGGGCTTGGATAATTTTTTAATTTATAAGCATTTTTCATGTTAATATTTTTGGTTTTATTATATTTATGTCATTCAGCCTATGTCTTTGTGTAATAATTTGATAAATCAATATCCAGTTCTTGGGATACACTAAAGATAGAACCATCTTTACCAACATAAGTCATTTATATTAGATTAAAAATAATATCATAAAATTTTTTATTTTTGTTGAGTTGAAATAACACATATAGACATAATTGACCACAACACTTGGAATTTAATTCTTGGACTTGAAATGTTTGATAAACACCATTCTGTAAGAATTTTATGACTTCAACAGGTGGTGGAAGACCAAAACTATCAAAATAATATTTGTCTTGACTATTAAAAATATAAACCCAATGAGAACCATTCCCATTATTATCTTCTAAGTTCATAATAATATTCTTTGTATGTTTCGGCACATTTGTTAATTCATCTCTCATACAAATAACCACATTTTGAATTTTTAATTTCTTACAATATTTGACAAGTTGTAAATTTGATGTTGTATTCTTTCCAAATTCCTTAAACCACTCATCAATGCTCATTTATTTATTAGAAAGATATAATCCATTACCTCTTTTCGTTAATTTTACACCTGCTTGTGCTATAGAAGAAAGCATATCTCCAACTAACAATCTCGCTTTATCAGGCAGACCTTCAAGTTTTTCAGCAAAATCTACAATTACACCACTTCCACGAATTTGTTTCTCCAACTCTTTGTTATGTCTTTCCAATTCTTTTTGAGCCTGGAGTTGAGCCTTCCTTTCGTTGGCAGTTTTCACCGCTGTTGAAATACCACCCGTCAATGCTCCAACCGCACTTAAACCAGCAAATAAAGGAATTAGAAATGGGAGAAATCCTCCACTCGTCTCTCTTATTGAATATTTTTTCAACATTGGTTTTGTCATTTTAATTTTAAGTGAGCCAGTGTCATTCAAGATTTTAACCTGTTCTCTTGTGAGCAAAACATCAATTCTTACTGCTCCTTTTCTCTGAATTGTATTAACGTTAATCGTACAAGGCTTTTGATTTTGAACACAAGATGATAGTTTATGAAGATTGATTTGATTAACATATACCCCAGTTGGTACTTCGCCACTCATTTATTTAACAAAAAATTATGTGAGACTAATCATCACACCATTATCTGTATTAATCTGCAATTCTGTTTCTTCCAAAAGCAAACAATATGTATCAACTTCTTCACTCTCTCCTCTTTCAATGTATAGGGAAGTATCCACTCGATTAGACTTTATAGTTTCCTTTTGAGCGCTCAGGTCAAACGCATAGATTGTATACAAACTTTTAAATGCTGTCATATCCAAAATAGGTTCTTTATTTCCATTACTTTCACACACCTTTTGGTAAGACTTGTATGCTTCAGCAAAATCATTTTTTTCCCCAATTAATTTCCAATCTATCTCGTGGATAAAATGTTCCATCTAGAGAAACGCGAAGTTGTTTCACCTTAGCATTATCACTCAATGCATTATTCTTATCAGTCGCAGTATCACCATCTGGCTTTTTAAAAATGATCCACAGATATCGTGGCTTTCCTTCCAAAACACCCAAATTCCACGTGTAAGTAGTTTGGTTGAGTTTAACGTGTTGACATCTTCTTTTGAGGATACACTGAGTGGTTTCTTTGAGTTAAGTCTTCGATTCAACGTCTCTTCTGTTTTAAGATTAGGAGTATATTCACTGATATACCAACTCATCTCCTCAATTACAAATTTATTCTGATCACCAAAAGCATTACCAACACCAAAAAGCAATCGATTTTCATTATCATTCCTTTGTAGTTGAAATCTAATTTTTAGACCATACAGAACTTTATCATGATCACAAAATCCAAATATACCTTTAAGAGGAACTGCCACAGTAAAACTATTTTCTGCTTTTGTATCATCATTATACGCTCCTTTCCTTTGAGTATATCCAGGGTCTGTGTTTGTTTCCGTTGACATATCAGGAATAAAACCTTCGACAGACCCCTTTCCCATTCTATCACTGAATGTATAGAGTGTAAATTTCATCATTTCAGATACAGCAGAGACATAATCAACCGCTTCAACTTCTTGTGTTCCAATATACAAACGCACACTATCAAACATTTTCCAGAAGAAATCATTTACAAGTGTAGCGTTTGTGTTATTCCCAGCTTTAGTGAATTTAAATTTACACAACAAGAAACTTTCAGAGAGATTCAAATAGGTTTGTTGATTATTTATTTCAAAACTTTTTGTACCATTCGTATTCCAGTCTGTTCCAGTTATTGCATTTACCTTGAAGTAATCTTTTTTAGTGGAGTTTGAGATAATAATAGTATCATCCAAATCATAGATACTATCAATTGCTTCCATACTTGTATTTATTTAGGAAAAAAGATGTTAACTTTTGAAACCCTGATCCAAGTATTTGAATTATTTTCTGTCGTTCTTGGGGGGACAACTGAGTTTTGCCTTTCTTAATTTCTTTCATTGCTTATAATTTATGAGATTCCTTCTGGGCATCTTTTATGCTCTTTACAGCACCTGCTACATTTCCCACAGCAGAAGCAGTTGAACCAATTAGATCTTTATGTTTAAGAATAGTTGAACCAATACCCATGAGAGTATCAATTATCCCATCTCCTCTAAATTGATGTCCAACACTCCTTTGTCTCTTAGGTTTATAGTATCCTCCACCAAGATACATACCTTCACCCTTGTAGTATGGGGAAAGGAACATCCCATCCCCTGTAATTATTTTATATTTTCCCAACTCGTGTTTCCTCACAATAACCATCGTATTTATTTATTGGAAAACTTCACGTAGGTGAATTCTGATGGATATAACTTCTCCATTAAAAGAAATCACACGATTATCTTGGTCGGTTATCCTAAAATTTACTCTGTGTATGGTTTTTCCTGACACAGGGAGATAAACCAAATTTTTAGGTTCCATATTGAATTTATAACCAATTGGGGTTGAGTATGCGCTGAATGAAAATATTGTATTTGTTTTTTTTTTCCATCATTATAAGCACCATCAATCAAATCACAGTGAATTAACACCGAATTTATTCCTGAGGATCTTTGAATGACATTATCACTGTAAAATGTCCCATTAGTTTCAATCTTTTTTGAGGAGAAACCCAATAACTCTCTAAATGAATTATCAATTGTGAAATCAACCTTGTAGTTATTTTTAACTTTAATCGTTGATTTTGAAGTATGTTTTTGAATGTCCATAACAATATTTTTTGGTTCATCACCCTGTTCTTTCATAAGACGAGCAATTTCGGAAGATATTTGAGAAATCTCATATGCTCCGGGTGAGACTGTTATCGTTTTATATCCACTTCCGGGATTATAACTAAACTTGTCATTTTTATCGGTTATATTAAATAAGGTATTATAAGTTTCCATGGACAATAAAGATGCCTCATATTCTTTTGTTGTGTCAAGTTGTAGTGGGTATGGGAATGAAGATGTGTGGTCGCTTGTTGTGAAATTAAAACTCAGGATTGTGCTTCTCATCTTATTTAATATGAGATAAAATGTCTTTATATTGATATTTATTAATTATTTTCATGTTCATCAACTGGTCTAAAATGGCTGATTCTTCATTAAAACAATTGTTGTTTCCAGCCTTCTTACTGCCTAACAACAATAACAGTCTATTAACTAATTGCAATGGGTCATTTGGAAGAAAACTAACACCTGAACCAAGGATACTTAAAGCCTGAATAATGTGTTTCTCCTTCTCATTCTTCCTACTTTTAACAGAAAGAATAACCCTACAATTAAGAGTGTTCAACAGATCAATATATACTCTATCATCATTATTTTCCATATCCAATGATTTATCAATATACTTTGATTCATCCCTCACAGTTGAACCTTGTCTTCCATCTTTTGTGAGAAGAAACATTAATCTCGGAGTTAGTTTAACAGGGGGTTGAGGAGAACCCAAGAACCTTAATTTATCATTAAATATCAATACCTTTTCTTGAAGAAGATGAAATATTGCTGGTTGTTCTGTTGGAATGAGTCCTGCTTTGGTTTTTGAATCCGCTGAATATTCATTGTTTTGAAGAGCATTCACAATATAATCAGGGGGTTGATTAATCTCTTCCAGTTGTTGAAATAAACCTTCATCATCATATACCTTTAATTCTCCTAAATGCTCTAATTCTTCCTCCGTCATTTGATCAAAATCTTTTAACATTTGAAGTTTTTTAGGAGTATATTCTACTGTGGGAACTGTGGAAACATCTTTCATTTTTTCTTGGGAAGTTTTTAAAAGTGGTTTAAAAAATTTCTCTTGTTTTCTTTCAAATACTTCTTTGCCCGTTAGTTTCTGTCTGCGTTTCTTCTTTATGTCTTCCTGCTGTTTTACAACTTTTGAAACCAACTCTTGATGTTCCTTAAATCTTCTTGCTCTTTCTTTTGCATCCATTTATTTATTGTAAAATATCATTTAATGAATTGTAAAGATCAACAGGGAAATTTTCCTTTTCTTCATCATTCAAGTAGATGTGTTCAAATAAATCCTTTTCTTTAAATATTTCATCAAATTCTTTATTAACATTAATGCGAGTTGTAATTTCTTCTTCACTAATACTTGCATCTCTGCTTTTCATACGTTTGCGTTGAGTTTCTTCATCAACATCAAAACCGAATGATAAAATCTTCACTCCGCTCAGATGTTTAATAATTTGTCTCGTTCCTTCTGGATTAGTTTCTAATATCCCAACACCACCAGATTTTAGTTTCCTTAACTCACTCTTACAATGTGAATATTTTCTTGTACCAAGAGAAACCTCCTCAAATATTTGACCTTCATTCCTCAATCGCATATGTTCCTCCACTGAAATATAGTGATAATCTTCACCTTTTACTTCTCCAGGTCTTATTGCTCTAGTTGTTGTTGATGCAATGCGTATCACGGGGTGTTTTTTAAGTAAATTTACAATATTCTCATTTGTACTACACAAGAACCTTGATTTATGAAAGTTTTTTCCAGAAGCAGATTTCCCCACAAGATTTATAATAATAGTTGTCATTTATATATGTAATTGTTTATAAAACAAAAAATATATCCCTTAATATCTCATCTTGTTTCACAACAATATATTTATATTTTTCAGTCGTGTGCTTCATGTAATCCTCAAATTTCTTTTTACTACATAATGTGGAACAATTATCTCTCCAAAAATTATTGATATCTATTGAATTTAACTTGAATAAAATAAAAGTATTAGCATTGTTTCTGATGGAACGACGAGGAAGTTGAAAGTACGATTGACTAAGATAAATACAATTACAAGAAGAATGTCTCCCTCTTGTGTAGTAGCTCTCCATTACCGTTTGGTTTCTCTCATTAACACAATCATCAAAGATAACGAGGTTCTTTTTTGATTTATCCAAATCTTGGGGAGACGGTATATCATCCGTATTATCACTAAGAATACAAGTTATAGGATTTGATTTCTTTTTACATCTCTGTGTGTCACAAAATAGTTGAATTATATCTTCAATGTTATAATCATTTAGGTTTTTTTGACGTTTAAATAAACCGATTATATCTTCTTGTTGAAGACCAGCATTAAAACCTTGTGAGAGTAGTTGATACTCTGGTTGAAAACTCGACTTTGTGAAAATTATTAAATTATCATAATCTAAAAAGTTGGGAGTGAGGAGCATCTTTAAAAGCAAGCAGGTTTTTCCACATCCACTTGAACCAACTATGAGACATCTTAATGAATTTGGGAGATTTTTATGGTTGTTAAATTTTATCTTATTTTCCCAAATGGGTAAAAAATCATTCATTTATATATTTGGAAAACAGGTTATTTAATTTATTATTAGCTTTTTTAGAAACTCTATATTTTATCCTAAGTTCAGGTTTAATTTCAAGATAATCCATTATTTTATTTATGCAATATCTTGTGTTGATATTTCCCTGAAAATTACATCCATGAATAATATATAACAACAATCCTTTGAATATTTCTCTTATACGTTCAGTTTCTTCCCTTGTAAGGAAAGGTGTGTTATCACCCTCATACTTTACATTCATTTCTCTAATCAATCTTGTAAAGTAATTCATTTTTGGTGTAAATCTAAAAGAATTATTTTCCTTTTTATATTTTTTATTATCATTAATTAGAAGATAATCACAGAATATACATTGTTTATAGGCTTTTGACTCTGTGTTTAATCCCCGTCTTTCACACGCAGGACAATTCTCAAATTTGTCATATGGAGAATCAGGAAAGTCTAGCATATTTATAAAGTAAAACTTTACTTAAACTGAAATTCATCTATACTTTCAGTTGTATATTGACTCATATTTAATAATATTACCATCGATATCGATATATTTTTTTTCATTATCAGATTCAACGACAACATTTTTTATATTAAAGGTAATTTTAAAATGATCGTTAACTACTATTGAACGAAATGTCATTTCACCTGATATACTAACATCCGTTATTTCATCAGGATTTACATCTTTAAGGTTGTTGAAAAAAATACAAATTTCTCCTTGCATATTACAGATGGTCTTATCTTTTCTTTCTAAAGCTTCATCCGTAAGGTTTTTGTTTTTGGATACTTTTTCTTGTTTCATTGCTTTTTCTAGTTTTGAATATATTACCAGAAGGAGAGGAGAAACTTTTGTTAGAGATACTTTAATTGATGTTCTACCAGGTATACTAAAAGCCCTTCCACTGAAGGAAATTGAAGAACTCATATTATTTACCATAATTGTTTTTATCCAATAGTTGTTATATTTATCTTTGTTCAATTTTACATCTTTGACATATTTCTCAGTATCTTTAACAAATGAAGAGATTGATTGAAACTTGTCTTTTGTGTCTTGAAACATTGTATTTATTAAGTGAAAAAGTTGGAGGATAAAATGGTTTTAAGCACAGATTCACCTGTAAAATAAAAGAAATTTTCATCAAGAAAATTTTAGTATATAAATATGGTGAATACAACATACTGCGATGTTTGTAATCACGAATATAAACATTATAGAAAACACCTCCGAACCAACAAACACACATTTAATCTATTTCATAAAATATCTCCTCTTGAGTTGGAAAGAAAACATTGTGATGTCCACCCCTTGACACACATTATATTGTTGCGGATTTCGCGCCCGCCGGCGTGCGACGGCCACGTAACTCGAATCGCGGCACGTCGCCCACCGGACGGACAATCCAGTCGTGACCCTCTCGGACTAACGCCGGGAACCAGTCACGGGTGGACCTTTCGGTCTCACCGCGATCGAGCCAATCAGCCCCCGCGTGGGATAGGGTTGCTCGCCAAATTCGACCTACCTAAGTACCCACGCGGAGGGTAGACCGGGCGATCGCACCTCGCCGCAGGTCGACTTCGGACACGGGCCACTTAAGCGACCTTCTAACTATCTCCCCTAACTAACTCGTGCTCCCACGTCGTCCCTTAAACTACAGCACGTTCCTTTTAACACTACGTAGCTAAACTACGTCCCCTCTACACATCCACAAGTCTGTCACTGTCTCCTAATCATTTTATTTCCCAACCTAAAGCTCACTAAATCCCTCTAACTCATCCATTCCACGGACTCCATGAGGACTTACCCCTGCCCCATGGAGTCGGTCTAACTAAGCTAACCCTTCCCCCTAACTAGTTTTCATCCTGTGCCCAGGTAAGGGGGTCTTCCACCCCTTGCCCAGGAATCCTTTGCACCCGAAAGTGAGGCTTGTTTTTTTTTTTTTTTTTTTTTTCCATGCGCAGCACCTGCGCGGCAACTCAGAGCTCGCGCACTTTACACCTGCAACTGCCCGTGACGTCATGCAGCTGCACGTGTTCCTCGTCCCTCCTTGGACGGTACCATCCGGCAGAGATACCCCTCCTGCCGGATTCCAACCCCACGTGCAGCCATGACGTCACCGTGCGCATAAAAAAAACAAGCCCCACGTCTCGAGGGGTTCCCCACGCGAACACATGTGCTTTGCCCGTTGGAGCTTAACACACACGATCGCGTGGAGAACCCGTCCGGTCCAAATCCGTTTACCTGCCTAAACTTTGTCCGTCCGCGGGATCGGCAAATCCACCGCGTGCGTTTCCGGACCGGGACTTCACTCTCGCAAGCGAGCACGTGGTGGTCTCGTGCGTTGCACAGCACGAACCGCGTGCTCACTGCTGGGTGAACCCGGCACGGTCCTCGAAACAGCTACAGCCGCTACCCGGCTTTCGTTCCTTACATGTCTCCGTCTCCGTCTCCATTCAACCCACGCACACCTGCGTTACGACGCACACAGTCCACTCCATCACATTCACACGGGGAGACGCGGCTGCGTGCTCCCGCATGCCGACCGACATCTCCCTCTCATACCGCTCTCTCACACACACGGTCTCCCTTGCACACAGCGACCTTGCACACGGCCGTTCACTCACGCATGCGGGGGCACTCACCCGCGGTGCCTCACTCGCACTCCGTGCCTCATCCATACACGCGGGGGCACTCAACCGCGGTGCCTCATCCACACACGCGGGGGCACTCACCCGCGGTGCCTCATCCATACACACGGCGACACTCACACACGCGGTCTCTTCCACACACGGTGCCTCACCCACACACGCGGGGGCACTAACCCGCGGTGCCTCACTCACACTCCGTGCCTCATCCACACTGGCCGTTTCATCCACACACACGGCCTCACTCACACACGGTGCCCCATCCACACACGCGGGGGCACTCACCCGCGGTGCCTCATTCACACACATGGCGACACTCACGCACGGTGCCTCATCCACACTCGGCGTGCTGGGAAGCACGCACTCTGGCACCATCGCCACCACACCACTCGCACACGGGGTCGCTTCCACACACGGTGCCGCACTCACACCTTGCACCACACACACAGGGACAACCACACTGGGGATTCGTGTCCCCACAAGGGTCTCCGGGGCCTCTATACCCCCCAAGCTCTCCAAGCAACTGTCCACAGCACTCATCCCCTCAACCTCGCAAAGCACGACCGAACTCACCTGGTCGTGACTCGCCTCAAGGGGGCATACTCCCTCCCCTCGTTCCTGGAGGAGGCCATCCAGGTGCTCGCACTGGGTCTCTACCCAGTCCGCCAGCTCACCCCCATTATCCTCCACTACCTCTGTGTGTGTGTGCGTCACTTACCCCGTCTTCCTCGTGTCGTCTTTCCTCTATTTTTTCTATCTCCCGTGTCTCTGCCAACTCTTCGCCCTTTACCTCCCTTGTCTCCACTATTATTTCCTTTGTCACGGCCTTCATGCCCGCCTGCAAGCATCGGCCCATGTTCTGCGTCTCACCCCGCAGATTTTTCGTTTCTTCCCTCATTTGCTGTGTATTCGCATCCAACTTTTCGTTCATTTTTTCTATTCCGGCATTCCAGTAATCCAGTTTGTCCTTTATGCTCTGCGCGAGTTCCATAATCTGCCGCATTGTCACCTGCCCTGGCCACTCCCACTGACTACATTTAGTGGTGGAGTTATAATAAAAAAACCGACCAGATGAACGGCATCGATGCCTTTCCCAACCTTCTGGTACGGGTTTCTCTTGCACGGTGATCTCGTCCTGAGCCATGGATTCTACATTACTATTACACATACCTAATCCACCCGGCACCCGCTCGCCTTGAGACGCCATCTTGCTTCTCGTGAAGGGTTAATTTCGCTCGCTCGTAATTTGGAGGGAATCGGGGGTCGCTTCTCTCACCCCTGGACCGATTCCCGTGAATTTAGCCGGAGACAGGAGAGCCCGTTTTCCTGTTCTCCGATACCAGTGCCGCGAGGAGGGTGATGAATTTGTATCGCACGACCTGACACCAGTGTTGCGGTCTTCGCGCCCGCCGGCGTGCGACGGCCACGTAACTCGAATCGCGGCACGTCGCCCACCGGACGGACAATCCAGTCGTGACCCTCTCGGACTAACGCCGGGAACCAGTCACGGGTGGACCTTTCGTCTCACCGCGATCGAGCCAATCAGCCCTCGCGTGGGATAGGGTTGCTCGCCAAATTCGACCTACCTAAGTACCCACGCGGAGGGTAGACCGGGCGATCGCACCTCGCCGCAGGTCGACTTCGGACACGGGCCACTTAAGCGACCCGTTCCGTACTATCAGAATAACCGAGCGGTGTTATCGTCGACCTCGACGGTTCGATTAATTATCGGGCGTATTCAGCCCACTACCAACCCTTTACGTGAAGCAAGATGAGGGTTCAATGGGGGAAAAGACGAAGCGAAGCGGGAGAACAGTTCAACAATAAAGCACATTTATTCGCGGCACACGGGAAGCACACAAATTCAATTCCACCAAATGCACACAAAAAAAAGAAAACACAATTCCATTTACACAAAAAGCAAATATAAAAGCGAAAACAATGCAGAGCTAATACCGACTACCGAGCACACGGCAACACTTATACAATTCTACTTCACAGACGGCGCCGACAACACATACCCAAAACCAAGGAAAAGAAATACCCTCAAGAATGAGGCGGGCCTGAGGCCGAGACCGGGTCGCGCCTACCCGTCTGGTGATGAGACGCGGAGCGGCGATGGCCCCGCAACCCGCGGGCCTCGTGGACGGTGTCTGGTAGGGGGTGGGAACGGGGCCCCCTTGGTCGCACTATCTCAGCGCGGGGGGAAACAGGAGGGGGTTGCTGATGCTCGGGGTATAGAGGATCTTTATTATCCCTGGTGTGCGTCTCCACCTCGGCCAGGTCACGCTGCCGGCCTCCCTCGGGCGTGCAGCTCCCGGCACCGACGCGAGCACCCCCTCGTCCGACTCTCTTCAGCTTCTCCAGCCACTGCAGGCTTCGGGCTCCAGACTTCCACACTCGTCCCCTCCGTTCCGACTCCTTCTCGTTCTCGTTCTCCTTTTTCGTTCTCGTTCTCCTTTTTCTGACTGACGAACACCGTCCTTTTATCCCCCCGTAACTTCGCCTTTGACCCCCTCCCTTTGACCTTTCACCTCGCTCCCCATTGGCCCGAGAAAAAGTGGGCATGAAGGCTTTTTGATCCACAAATTTGCATATATCGATCGCCCTGGGGGCGGGCCACCCGCCCCTCGCTCACCGATTGGACGGCAAAAAGTGGGCGTGTGTCGTTTTTGATCCGTTTTTGAAGCACAAAATCCGTGATTTTGTACACGCTGTTCGACGCGCGTTCTGCATGAGTCCAACACCGGTACCCACAGCGGGGCAAGAACGGTGGCGATGCTACGGTTGCGAGGTGTGACGGGAAGGTCGTGGCGGTTGTGGTGAAGCGGCGTTGTGGTTGGTGGTTGATGTTGTGGTTGTGATCATGGCGGTTGGTCCAAAATAAAGATAGTAAAAGAAAAACGGCTATCCTGAAGAGTCGCAGCACGTATAAATGACATGTATTCCCACTAGACAACGGGTTTGGGCCTAACTACACATGTACTTACCGAGATACCTCACCTAAGGGACCTGAATGGTGGTTTGCGAATCTGGTAACCACAACAATATACTGTTATACACCTCGGACTTGGCCCTCTAGTGTCCACAAAGGTGTATAGTAGGAGGGAGTGAAGGGACAACCCATTGCTCCCATGGGTATTATCTGCTTAGTTTTGTCTTTTGTAATTCCTGTGAATAAAATGAACCTAAAATCTCTTCCCCTTCCAAATCATATATCTTATAAGTCCAAGGAACCGTATCTATTACATCAACAATTTTAAAAAGTTCTTTCATCCATCGTTTAGTAAAACCCTTTTCAAAATGAGATTTCTGTACTGTACTGAATTGGGGATGCTTAGCAGGCAGACACGAAGCGGAGGAACAGTCGAGCCGGGCTGTGTTGCACGAGTGCGAGCGCGGGCGTACTGTGCCCGCGGCTCTCCTTTATTCCGTACGCGGTACACTCACGAGCCGGCCAACTCCAGTATTACTACGACGCCTCAGACGGCGTGCACACCTCATATCCCTCGCCGAACCCCACGGCCACTCCTCCACCATCACGCCCATCATGCATCATCATCATGCCCCTCCCCGTGGGCATGGCTACACCACACTCCTCCCTCCTAAAAGTATGATTATTAAATGATCAGTATTATAAGAAGCATGCAGAACACGAAGGACTTCGTATAATAATCATGGAAATAAAATGAAAATAGCAAAGTATAATAGCACACCACATCATATAATGTGTCGATGCGAGCGAGTGGAGCAGCAAAGGTCAGGTCTGACCGCGTTACCGATATGAAGCAGCAAAATGAGAAGCACAGCAGCATTATGCAGCAAAAACGCCCCCAGGTGGCCCATGCTGACATGACCCTGGCCAAGGTCGTAACGACCTCTCGAGCTAACCTCCTCCGGCCCCATCAAACGCCTCCGGCCCACTCCCCCCAGGCAGACCCGACGAAGATAAACATCCCGAGGCCGGCAGCCCGCTATCTGGAAGCCGTGGCGCCAGCCTTAGACCTTGGCCGGGGGCGCTGAACAGCGCCGCTGGCTGCATGCATTTAATGCGCCAAAACAACTCACGCACCACCATCAGTCGAGACGCCAACGCCCGTCCAAACGGCCTTGAGCGAACACAGCAAGTTGTGCTCGCAATCAGAGGTGGAGGTAACGCAGACCAGGGCACCAGTCTTGGTTCCGAGTCGATCTCCGAGACCCACACGGCCGCTAGACAGGAGCAACTCCACTTAACCCACACTGCAATCATAGGCTCGTTATAAATCATTACGAATAATATTCGAAGCATCGCAAATTCATTTTTCCGTACAGCGCGCTTTTTTGATAAAATCCCAGTACAAGACAAAGCAATTACCTGCGGCCCGGGACAGTGGACGGCTAACTCAACCTTTCCATTTGCCACCACCGCCCCTGAAGCCCCTACATCACATTGATCATAATCCAATTCCCATTTAATGATCTCCGCCACATCCACTTTTACACGAGAACTGTTGGCATTTATTTCAACAACGTTAAACTGCATCAATAGAGCAAGGCAAAACACATATGCCATGAACAACAACCCACAACCCACATCACGAGTCCGCTTCTTGGTTGTCGACTTGATGCTGCGACTCGTGACTCCCTTTAACGCCACGGGCCCACCGCCACCTGTTGAAGCTGCCTGAACCACACCGATGCGCATTGCCTCACGAACCTTGCCACCGCGCGGGAACTCATCGCGAACGAAGCGCGGGAACTCATCGCGAGAGCCGATATGGCTCTCACCGCTCCTGGAGCACACATCATCGCCGCAGGCAGCAACGAACGGTGGCTCCCGCTGCATCGACGCGGCCCCCGCCGCCAGAGCCTCGCCCTCGGTATTCGACGAAGGTCTCGAAGAGAGCACTGGCACATCTGGAGGCACGAACCGGAACCCGTTCCGACCCAAAAGGGTCCGGCTCGCCGGCATCATCATGCCCCGGCTGCAGGCTGATCTCCAGGTCACTGGGGTCCTGCTGCGGTGCCCCTTCGCTCCCGGTGCGATCGTGCTGCGGTGCCCCTTCGCTCCCGGTGCGACCGTGCTGCGGTGCGCGCTCTCGTCCCGCACCGCTAGGCGTGCGAGCACCCTGCGGCACTTGAGCCATCGCGCGGACTTGCACGGTCACCGGTGTCTGCTCGACAGATGAAACAGTCGCGATCGCCGAGTCGAATGTGATGTCGGTCAATGGCTGCTCGCAGACAATGTCAATGGCTGCTCGCAGACCAGAAATAAAATGATCTCTGAACCGTGCCGGATGCTCCTCTGCCGTGAATTTGCACGGCACAGCCGAATGCGATGCGCGGCCAGCACGAGTGGACTCACCTCGACACCCGATCCGTGCCTCGCTCACTTCCCCCCCCCCCCTGCCACTGATCTTGTCATTTCCGGATCAATCGCAAGCAGGTTTCGACGCGGGACGGAAGGATCGCCTCGCACACCGCCATCTATGACCGCAACAATGGGCGATGACCCTCGGCCCACACACCGTAGACGACCTCGAGAGCTCAGACCGCCGTCCGAGTGACTGCATTGCCACGCTCGCCCACGACCCGCGCCGCAGACCGTGCGCATGGCCGTGCGTGCCTGGCCCATCGCGATGACCCCTAGACCATCTGCTGTGTCCCGACCATCGAGACCTCGGATATTCTCCAGAGCTTGCGCGACGTCCAACGCCGCGCTCGAGCCGAAACGCGTATCCTCGACAAAACGAACAAGAAAATGAACCAAATGAACGAACGTTGCCCACTCGACGTGGCCGAAGTAGATTCCGACGAAGGCGGGCACGCGTACGTTTGCCATGCACCGACCCTTTGCCATGTTCGCGCCGGCGAGACCTTTGGCTCCGTAGACTGGAACCGCACGGGTCATTTGCCGCCCTTACACACGTCGATTCGAAGATCCTCGTCGCCAACTGCACTGTACTGAATTGGGGATGCTTCGCAGGCAGACACGAAGCGGAGGAACAGTCGAGCCGGGCTGTGTTGCACGAGTGCGAGCGCGGGCGTACTGTGCCCGCGGCTCTCCTTTATTCCGTACGCGGTACACTCACGAGCCGGCCGACTCCAGTATTACTACGACGCCTCAGACGGCGTGCACACCTCATATCCCTCGCCGAACCCCACGGCCACTCCTCCACCATCACGCCCATCATGCATCATCATCATGCCCCTCCCCGTGGGCATGGCTACACCACAATTTCCACCTATATATTCTTACGATATCACCAACTTTGAACTTAGGTTTTCTGACATTAATCTCTTTTTCATATTTTAATTTTGTAAATGTTTCTGATGGCTTCATATTTGTTGACGTGTGAATCGTGTCATTATACTTATCCACAATATCCTGAATAAAAGATGACCATTGTTGTGAACCGAGTTGTGTGAATTTTTTATATAGTCTCTCTTTTAAGGTACGATAAAAACGTTCAACAACAACTGCCTTCCCTTCATTAAAGGTACTGTATAATGTAATACTGTTATTTTTTAGAAAATTCATAAATGTCTTGTTATAAAACTCCCTACCCTCATCAGTCCACAATTTTTTAGGTTTACTCTTACTTTTATTAAATATCTGTTGGAAGGCCAACATAAGAGTATTACCTGTTTTGTTTTTTAATGGTACAACCCACGCATATCTACTCCTCAAATCAATAACGGTTAAAGCATACTTGTACCCCTTATCATTATTGAGTTCAATCAAATCAGCAGACCAGATATAATCTACTTCCTTGGAATAAACTTTCCTTCTCTGAAACTTTGTGAATATTGGTTTATGTAATTCATCAGCTAATTGCTCTTCAGTCTTAATGGCATCATTAGAGCCTATAAGTTTTTTGAATTTCCAAGTCCAAGTTTCAATTTAGCACTGATCATCTTCTTCACAATGAACCGATCAACTTTTTCTCTCAAGGTTGGATTTTGTATCAGAGACAAATTATACAACATTTCTCTATCGGCTTCATGCTTTTCTTCCAACGTTGTGGTATTCCCATAATCAATATCGTGTCTCATGCACACTTCATCAACTCTATTGATAGGCCGACTCCAGGATTTAGGATTGTCTGCCTCATCTAATATTTTATCCAAGTTTGTGCCTGGACCACAGAAAGAATACCCTGGAAGATGTAATTCCCCTGGTATTCCAGTAGTTGTAAATTTACTTCCTGATAAAAACTTTTGTATATCTCCTCCTAGTTTGTGTTGGGAGATAAATTGATTTTTTTGAACCACACACCGAACATATACCTTTTTGTATAACCCTGTTATTTTTACTTTTAATATATGAAATATTTTTAGTATTAGTTTTCTTTTTACATTTGAGACAATAACTCATTTATTTATGAGAAAAATTCCTGCAGAGTGCAAAAACCTTTTTAGTTTCCAACATGCACATTTGAATCTTAATTTTTAAAACATAAAGAATCCTGAGAAATGCCTTCACTCTCTCCTCCATTTATTTAAGAAAAAAAAAAATGAAAAACTTGAATTAAAATACATGTCTTCTCGATGTCAATAGTCTTGTCGAAAGTATTGTAAATAGACTTATCAATTCTTTGTTTTCCTCCTCGGTGGGTTGAGTTATTTTCTGTAATACCCTTAATCTTTTTTGAATCTCACTGGTTTCCATATTTTGATATTTATTCATCCACTCTCTTTCCTCCCTCTCCTCCCTCTCTCTCTTCTCTCTTTCCTCCCTCTCTCTCTTCTCCCTTTCATCCCTCTCTCTCTTCTCTCTTTCCTCCTTCTCTTTCTTCTCCCTCTCCTCCTTCTCTCTCTTCTCATTTTCCTCCTCTTCCCTCTCTTCTTCAACTCCTTCCTCATCCCTTACTATCCTTGAATCGCTTACACCCCATAGAATATTATACATATATTCATCAGGATTTCTTGTTATTCCTGTATCCAAAATAATTTTTTTTACAACAGGAAACCAATAAAATTTCTTTTGAATTTCGAAAAGAGCCTTACCTTTTCTTAACTTTATAATTTTTTCATTATTTAACATTCTAATTAAATCTAAAGTTGTCGGTTTATCAACATCAGCATAATGCCAATCTTTTATTGAAAATACCTCATTCTTATGTTGTAGAACATATTTATTAAAATACCGAATACCCTTTTCTTGAAGGTATGCTTGAACACAGAAATGATAATTTTCTTGAAGCCTTCTTGCTGTCATTTATGTATTAGAAATATATGTTAGAATAATATTATGGCACAAAACACCTCCCCATCTTCCCATAGTTAAATCATTTTGTATTTCCTTACTTATTATATATAATCCTGTTTTTTCTGTTTTCATGAGATAAACAAGGGCAAAACCATTATTATATTTACCCTTATTAAATTCTTTTATTTGTTGTTTACTAATCGTAGCCCCACAAAAGTCATTCTCGATACCAAGTGGATAATATTCTTCCTTACGAGACTGATTTAATTGTTCCAGGTCTTCGAGGTTAATTTTAAATGACCAATTATACCCTAAATCATTCATATCATACCCCCATTGTTCTATTCTCATACAAATGATACGCCCTTCTTTATAAAAATTTATTTTAATTCGAACTGTGAATTCTGTATGACCTGGAGATAATGTCAACACTTCTGTATCTTTGGAATACACAGCCATTTTATTTAAGGATATATATATTGTGATAAATTGCTTAATCTCACCAAGTCATTCGCGTCAGTCGGGCTTGGATAATTTTTTAATTTATAAGCATTTTTCATGTTAATATTTTTGGTTATATTATATTTATGTCGTTCAGCCTGTGCCTTTGTGTAATAATTTGATAAATCAATATCCAGTTCTTGAGATACACCAAAGATAGAACCATCTTTACCAACATAAGTCATTTATATTAGATTAAAAATAATATCATAAAATTTTTTATTTTTGTTGAGTTGAAATAACACATATAGGCATAATTGGCCACAACACTTGGAATTTAATTCTTGGACTTGAAATGTTTGATAAACACCATTCTGTAAGAATTTTATGACTTCAACAGGTGGTGGAAGACCAAAACTATCAAAATAATATTTGTCTTGACTATTAAAAATACAAACCCAATGAGAACCGTTCCCATTATTATCTTCTAAGTTCATAATAATATTCTTTGTATGTTTCGGCACATTTGTTAATTCATCTCATACAAATAACCACATTATGAATTTTTAATTTCTTACAATATTTGACAAGTTGTAAATTTGATGTTGTATTCTTTCCAAATTCTTTCAACCACTCATCAATGCTCATTTATTTATTAGAAAGATATAATCCATTACCTCTTTTCGTTAATTTTACACCTGCTTGTGCTATAGAAGAAAGCATATCTCCAACTAACAATCTCGCTTTATCAGGCAGACCTTCAAGTTTTTCAGCAAAATCTACAATTACACCACTTCCACTAATTTGTTTCTTCAACTCTTTGTTATGTCTTTCCAATTCTTTTTGAGCCTGGAGTTGAGCCTTCCTTTCGTTGGCAGTTTTCACCGCTGTTGAAATACCACCCGTCAATGCTCCAACCGCACTTAAACCAGCAAATAAAGGAATTAGAAATGGGAGAAATCCTCCACTCGTCTCTCTTATTGAATATTTTTTCAACATTGGTTTTGTCATTTTAATTTTAAGTGAGCCAGTGTCATTCAAGATTTTAACCTGTTCTCTTGTGAGAAAAACATCAATTCTTACTGCTCCTTTTCTCTGAATTGTATTAACGTTAATCGTACAAGGCTTTTGATTTTGAACACAAGATGATAGTTTATGAAGATTGATTTGATTAACATATACCCCAGTTGGTACTTTGCCACTCATTTATTTAACAAAAAATTATGTGAGACTAATCATCACACCATTATCTGTATTAATCTGCAATTCTGTTTCTTCCAAAAGCAAACAATATGTATCAACTTCTTCACTCTCTCCTCTTTCAATGTATAGGGAAGTATCCACTCGATTAGACTTTATAGTTTCCTTTTGAGCGCTCAGGTCAAACGCATAGATTGTATACAAACTTTTAAATGCTGTCATATCCAAAATAGGTTCTTTATTTCCATTACTTTCACACACCTTTTGGTAAGACTTGTATGCTTCAGAAAAATCATTTTTTTCCCAATTAATTTCCAATCTATCTCGTGGGTAAAATGTTCCATCTAGAGAAACGCGAAGTTGTTTCACCTTAGCATTATCACTCAATGCATTATTCTTATCAGTCGCAGTATCACCATCTGGCTTTTTAAAAATGATCCACAGATATCGTGGCTTTCCTTCCAGAACACCCAAATTCCACGTGTAAGTAGTTTGATTGAGTTTAACGTGTTGACATCTTCTTTTGAGGTATGATACACTGAGTGGTTTCTTTGAGTTCAGTCTTCGATTCAACATCTCTTCTGTTTTAAGATTAGGAGTATATTCACTGATATACCAACTCATTTCCTCAATTACAAATTTATTCTGATCACCAAAAGCACTACCAACACCAAAAAGCAATCGATTTTCATTATCATTCCTTTGTAGTTGAAATCTAATTTTAAGGCCATACAGAACTTTATCATGATCACAAAATCCAAATATACCTTTAAGAGGAACTGCCACAGTAAAACTATTTTCTGCTTTTGTATCATCATTATACATTCTTTCCTTTGAGTATATCCAGGGTCTGTGTTTGTTCCCGTTGACATATCAGGAATAAAACCTTCGACAGACCCCTTTCCCATTCTATCACTGAATGTATAGAGTGTAAATTTTATCATTTCAGATACAGCAGAGACATAATCAACCGCTTCAACTTCTTGTGTTCCAATATACAAACGCACACTATCAAACATTTTCCAGAAGAAATCATTTACAAGTGTAGCGTTTGTGTTATTCCCAGCCTTAGTGAATTTAAATTTACACAACAAGAAACTTTCGGAGAGATTCAAATAGGTTTGTTGATTATTTATTTCAAAACTTTTTGTACCATTCGTATTCCAGTCTGTTCCAGTTATTGCATTTACCTTGAAGTAATCTTCTTTTTTAGTGGAGTTTGAGATAATAATAGTATCATCCAAATCATAGATACTATCAATTGCTTCCATACTTGTATTTATTTAGGAAAAAAAGATGTCAAAACTTTTGAAACCCTGATCCAAGTATTTGAATTATTTTCTGTCGTTCTTGGGGGACAACTGAGTTTTGCCTTTCTTAATTTCTTTTATTGCTTGTAATTTATGAGATTCCTTCTGAGCATCTTTTGTACTCTTCACAGCACCTGCTACATTTCCCACAGCAGAAGCAGTTGAACCAATTAGATCTTTATGTTTAAGAATAGTTGAACCAATACCCATGAGAGTATCAATTATCCCATCTCCTCTAAATTGATGTCCAACACCCCTTTGTCTCTTAGGTTTATAGTATCCTCTACCAAGATACATACCTTCACCCTTGTAGTATGAGGAAAGGAACATCCCATCCCCTGTAATTATTTTATATTTTCCCAACTCGTGTTTCCTCACAATAACCATCGTATTTATTTATTGGAAAACTTCACGTAGGTGAATTCTGATGGATATAACTTCTCCATTAAAAGAAATCACACGATTATCTTGGTCGGTTATCCTAAAATTTACTCTGTGTATGGTTTTTCCTGACACAGGTAGATAAACCAAATTTTTGGGTTCCATATTGAATTTATAACCAATTGGGGTTGAGTATGCGCTGAATGAAAATATTGTATTTGTTTTTTTCCCATCATTATAAGCACCATCAATCAAATCACAGTGAATTAACACCGAATTTATTCCTGAGGATATTTGAATGACATTATCACTGTAAAACGTCCCATTAGTTTCAATCTTTTTTGAGGAGAAACCCAATAACTCTCTAAATGAATTATCAATTGTGAAATCAACCTTGTAGTTATTTTTAACTTTAATCGTTGATTTTGAAGTATGTTTTTGAATGTCCATAACAATATTTTTTGGTTCATCACCCTGTTCTTTCATAAGACGAGCAATTTCGGAAGATATTTGAGAAATCTCATATGCTCCGGGTGAGACTGTTATCGTTTTGTATCCACTTCCCGGATTATAACTAAACTTGTCATTTTTCTCGGTTATATTAAATAAGGTATTATAAGTTTCCATGGACAATAAAGATGCCTCATATTCTTTTGTTGTGTCAAGTTGTAGTGGGTATGGGAATGAAGATGTGTGGTCGCTTGTTGTGAAATTGAAACTAAGGATTGTGCTTCTCATCTTATTTAATATGAGATAAAATGTCTTTATATTGATATTTATTAATTATTTTCATGTTCATCAACTGGTCTAAAATGGCTGATGCTTCATTAAAACAATTGTTATTTCCAGCCTTCTTACTGCCTAACAACAATAACAGTCTATTAACTAATTGCGATGGGTCATTTGGAAGAAAACTAACACCTGAACCAAGGATACTTAAAGCCTGAATAATGTGTTTCTCCTTCTCATTCTTCCTACTTTTACCAGAAAGAATAACCTTATAATTTAGAGTGTTCAGCAGATCAATATATACTCTATCATCATTATTTTCCATATCCAATGGTTTATCAATATACTTTGATTCATCCCTCACAGTTGAACCTTGTCTTCCATCTTTTGTGAGAAGAAACATTAATCTCGGAGTTAGTTTAACAGGGGGTTGAGCAGAACCCAAGAACCTTAATTCATCATTAAATGTCAATACCTTTTCTTGAACAACATGACATATTGCTGATTGTTCTGTTGGAATGAGTCCTGCTTTGGTTTTTGAATCCGCTGAATATTCATTGTTTTGAAGAGCATTCACAATATAATCAGGGGGTCGATTAATCTCTTCCAGTTGTTGAAATAAACCTTCATCATCATATTCTAATTCTCCTAAATGCTCTAATTCTTCCTCCGTCATTTGACTGAAATCTTTTAACATTTGAAGTTTTTTAGGAGTATATTCTACTGTGGGAACTGTGGAAACATCTTTCATTTTTCCTTGGGAAGTTTTTAAAAGTGGTTTAAAAAATTTCTCTTGTTTTCTTTCAAATGCTTCTTCGCCCGTTAGTTTCTGTCTGCGTTTCTTCTTTATGTCTTCCTGCTGTTTTACAACTTTTGAAACCAACTCTTGATGTTCCCTAAATCTTCTTGCTCTTTCTTTCGCATCCATTTATTTATTGAAAAATATCATTTAATATCTCATCTTGTTTCACAACAATATATTTATATTTTTCAGTCGTGTGTTTCATGTAATCCCCAAATTCCTTTTTACTACATAATGTAGAACAATTGTCTCTCCAAAAATTGTTTATATCTATTGAATTTAACTTGAATAAAATAAAAGTATTAGCATTGTTTCTGATGGAACGATGAGGAAGCTGAAAGTACGATTGACTAAGATAAATACAATTACAAGAAGAATGTCTCCCTCTTGTGTAGTAGCTGTCCATTACCGTTTGGTTTCTCTCATTAACACAATCATCAAAGATAACGAGGTTCTTTTTGGATTTATCCAAATCTTGGGGAGACGGTATATCATCCGTATTATCACTCAGAATACAAGTTATCGGTTTTGATTTCTTTTTACATCTCTGTGTATCACAAAATAGTTGTATTATATCTTCAATGTTAAAATCATTTAGGTTTTTTGAAGTTTAAATAAACCGATTATATCTTCTTTTTGAAGACCAGCATTAAAACCTTGTGAGAGTAGTTGATACTCTGGTTGAAAACTCGACTTTGTGAAAATTATTAAATTATCATAATCTAAAAAGTTGGGAGTGAGGAGCATCTTTAAAAGTAAGCAGGTTTTTCCACATCCACTTGAACCAACTATGAGGCATCTTAATGAATTTGGGAGATTTTTATGGTTGTCAAATTTTATCTTATTTTCCCAAATGGGTAAAAAATCATTCATTTATATGTTTGGAAAACAGGTTATTTAATTTATTATTGGCTTTTTTCGAAATTCTATATTTTATCCTAAGTTCAGGTTTAATTTCAAGATAATCCATTATTTTATTTATGCAATATCTTGTGTTGATATTTCCCTGAAAATCACATCCATGAATAATATATAACAACAATCCTTTGAACATTTCTCTAATACGTTCAGTTTCTTCCCTTGTAAGGAAAGGTGTGTTCTCACCCTCGTACTTTACATTCATTTCTCTAATCAATCTTGTAAAGTAATTCATTTTTGGTGTAAATCTAAAAGAATTATTTTCCTTTTTATATTTTTGATTATCATTAATTAGAAGATAATCACAGAATATACATTGTTTATAGGCTTTTGACTCTGTGTTTAATCCCCGTCTTTCACACGCAGGGCAATTCTCAAATTTGTCATATGGAGAATCATGGAATTCAAGAGGCTCAAAATCGAGTAAACTATTCATATTTATAAAGTAAAACTTTACTTAAACTGAAATTCATCTTCGATATCATCTTCGATACTTTCAGAATCATCTATACTTTCATAACTATCATTTGAACACCAACTCTCGGTGCCATAACTATCGTTTGAATGCAAACTCTCGGTATCATAATCACTCTCATAATCTTCAAAATCTTCAGTTGAATATTGACTCATTTAATTAGTAGAAAAAACATTACCATCGATATCGATATACATTTTTTCATTAACAGATTCAACTGCTATATTTTTTATATTAAAGGTAATTTTAAAATGATCCTTAACTACAATTGAACGAAATGTCATTTCACCTGATATATTAACATCCTTTATTTCATCAGGATTTATATCTTTAGGGTTGTTGAAAAAAATACAAATTTCTCCTTGCATATTACAGATGGTCTTATCTTTTCTTTCTAAAGCTTCATCCATAAGGTTTTTATTTTTTGATACCTTTTCTTGTTTCATTGCTTTTTGAATATATTGCCAGAAGGAGAGGAGAAACTTTTGTTAGAGATACCTTAATTGATGTTCTTCCAGGTATACTAAAAGCCCTTCCACTGAAGTAAATTGAAGAACTCATCATATCCACCATAATTGTTTTTATCCAATAGTTGTTATATTTATCTTTGTTCAATTTTACATCCTTGACATATTTCTCAGCATCTTTAACAAATGAAGAGATTGATTGAAACTTGTCTTTTGTGTCTTGAAACATTGTATTTATTAAGTGAAAAAGTTGGAGGATAAAATGGTTTTAAGCACAGATTCACCTGTAAAATAAACGAAATTTTCATCAAGAAAATTTTAGTTTAAGCACAGATTCACCTGTAAAATAAACGAAATTTTCATCAAGAAAATTTTAGTTTAAGCACAGATTCACCTGTAAAATAAACGAAATTTTCACCAAGAAAATTTTAGTTTAAGCACAGATTCACCTGTAAAATAAACGAAATTTTCATCAAGAAAATTTTAGTTTAAGCACAGATTCACCTGTAAAATAAACGAAATTTTCATCAAGAAAATTTTAGTTTAAGCAAAGTTTTATTATATAAATATGGTGAATACAACATACTGCGATGTTTGTAATCACTAATATAAACATTATAGAAAACACCTCCGAACCAACAAACACACATTTAATCTATTTCACAAAATATCCCCTCTTGAGTTGGAAAGAAAACATTGTGATACCTGCTCAAAGGATGTTTTGAAGAGTAGTTATAATAGGCATCTTCAATCACAAAAACACAAGAAAAATGAGTTTAAAGTAAAGGGAGACTATTATATTGAAAACACTGATGGGGCATTTAAAGGGCATATAAAAATAAGGATTTTTCAATTTGGAGAACCCGGTCCATCATCAATAGTTGAATCAATTGAAATAGTGAAACCTGATGTTGAAAAATTTATTAAAAAGACATTAAAAGAAATGAAAACTTTAAAGTTTTATATGGGAGTGAAAATGAATATGAAAAGACAAGATGAAGAACAAACTCCTTATATGAGGACAGATCTTCATTTTATAACATCATTTCAAGATTTTTTGAATAGTGGGGTTTATGAAGAACTATCAAGACAAGAGGAAGATGTTGATAATACAGTGGTAGGAAGTGGATTCAATATTAAAAAAATCATCTTTTTAGATATACACATTCTAAAATCAAACCCTCTTAAAGCTTCTTCTTATATTGAATTACCAAAAGAAATAAAACGAAAGAAGGCAGTTGTTAATATTAAGAATAATGATAATAAATGTTTTCTCTGGTCTGTTCTTGCTCACTTTCATCCACCAAAATGTAATTCAGAAAGAGTAAAACAATATATGAAATATGAGAATACCTTGGACATTAAAGATTTTAATTTCCCAATGCCACTAACAGATATTCCTAAATTTGAGAAAAAGAATAATCTTTCTAATAATGTATATGGATTAACGGATACAAACAAAGTTCAAATATTAAAAATTTCAAACAACTATAAAAATGAAGAAACACACATTGATCTTTTATATTTTAGTGTTGGAAAGAATTCACATTACACATACATCAATAATTTATCAAGATTAATCTCTTCTCAGGTATTCAGAACAGCAAACAAAATATATCCTTGTAAGCGATGTCTTAATTCATTTCATACAAAAGAACGATTAGAACAACATTCAAAATATTGTAGTAATCATAAATCAGCTGTAATTACAATGCCTAAACCTGGTGAAAAGATTTATTTTGAAGATTATAATAAATCTATCATGCACCCATTTGTGATATACGCTGATTTTGAATGTATCCTTAAAAAGATAAATACTGCTTCTCCTAATCCAAAAGAACCATATACAAATAAATATCAAAAACATATTCCTTGTGGTTTCTGTTATTATATCAAATCATCTGTTGGAGAAAAGTATAATAAACTTGAACAGTATAGTGGAAAAAATGCTTCACAAGAGTTTGTAAAACGATTAGAAAAGGATTGTATAAGACTAACTAAATTAATGAAAGAAACAAATGAACCGATGAAATTAACCATAGAAGAAAAATTAGAATTTAGAAAGAACAATATGTCATATTTGTGAGGAGGAAATTGAGGAGTCTCAAGTTAGGGATCATTGTCATCTTACTGGTAAATATAGAGGTCCCGCTCATTCCTGTTGTAATCTTAATTATAAATTACCTTCTTTTATTCCAGTCTTTCTTCACAACAGCGCCAACTATGATACACATCTATTTATAAATGAACTTTCAAAAACACCAGGGAATATTTCTGCCATAACAAACACAAGTCAAAAGTATATTTCATTTACAAAAATGATATTCACAAAACCTATAACTCGTATAAGGTTTCTTGATTCTTACAAGTTTATGGGAACACCACTAGCCAACCTCGCATCAAATCTAAGCTCCACGGGCTCTTTTTCCAAATCTTAATTCATTCTTTCCAAAAGAGGAAATTCTAACTAAAGAGGAAATTCAGATTAAAGAGAGAATTCAAAGTAAAGAGGAAATTCTAATTAATGAGGAAATGAATGAAGAAATTCTTACTGAAGATGAAATTCTAATTATACAGAAAATTCGAACAAAGAATGAAATTCTAACTAAAGAGGAAATTCTGATTATAGATGAAATTCTGATTAAAGAGGGAATTCTAACTAGAGAGGAAATTGAAACAAGGAATGAAATTCAAAGTAAAGAGAAAATTCTTACAAGTAAGGGAATTTATCCTTATGGTTATATGGATTCATTTATGAGATTTAAAGAAACACAACTTCCTTCAAAAGAAAGTTTCTATTATAACCTTTATGAAGAAGAGATAAGTGATAAGGAATATAAACACGCACAAGAAATTTGGAAATTATTTAAGATAAAGAACCTTGGAGAATATCATGATTTTATCTAAAAACAGATGTTTTATTGTTAGCTGATGTGTTTGAAGCTTTTAGATCACTCTGTCATAATAAAAATTGTTATGGATTAGATCCTGCCCACTATTTCACAGCTCCTGGTTTAGCTTGGAGTGCAATGTTGAAAATGACAAAACAAGATATAGATTTAGTCAGTGATGTAGATATTCTTTTGATGATTGAGAAGTCTAAGAGAGGTGGAATATCACAAGTATGTTCAAAAAGATATGCTAAAGCAAATAATAAATATCTTCCAAATTATGAGAGTGAAAAAGATAGTAATTATTTGATGTACTTTGATGCTAATAATTTGTATGGATGGGCAATGTCTCAATCTCTGCCTTATGGTAAATTAGAGTGGGTGGAAGAAGAGGATTATGAAAAGGCTTTGATGAATATTGTTATTTCTTCTCAAGAGAAATTGAATGACAAAGAAGAAGGTTATTATTTTGAAGTTGATTTGAAGTACCCGAGTGATCTTCATAATAAGCATAAAGACCTTCCTTTTGCATGTGAGAAAGAAACCCCAAAGAAAGAATGGTTCAGTGATTATCATAAAAGTTTTAATATTAAAGGCAAATCAACAGAAAAGTTATTAACAACATTCTATGATAAAGAGGGATATGTTTTGCATCAAAGGAACTTGAGACAATATTTATCTGCTGGGTTGAGAGTAGCTAAAATTCATAGAGTTTTAAAATTTAAACAAAGTCCTTGGATGAAAAAGTATATTAAATTCAATACAGATATGAGAACAAATACAAAAGTAAAATTTGAAGGGTAATTCTATAAATTGATGAATAATGCTGTCTTTGGAAAGACAATGGAGAATGTTAGAAACAAGCAAAACATTAGATTTGCAACATCTTGGAAAGAAGCTTCTAGATTGATAAATAAACCAAGTTTTGAGAGAGAAGAGGTTTTTTCAGAGAACTTTTCTGCTATTCATATGAAAAAGGAAAGTATTGTCATGGATAAACCAATTTATATTGGAACAGCAGTTCTTGATTTATCAAAGATATTGATGTATGATTATTTGTATAATGATTTAAAGAAAGAGTATGGTAAAAATGCTTCATTGTTGTATATGGACACCGATAGTTTTATTCTAGATATAAAAACTGACGATGTTTATAAAGATATGAAGAAAAACATTGGAGTATATGATACAAGTAATTTTAGTAAGAAGAGTGAGTTATTTTCAAAAAAGAATGAAAAGGTTATTGGCAAGTTTAAGGATGAGTTGGGTGGAAAAGTAATGAGTGAGTTTATTGGATTGAGAGCAAAGGCATATGCTTATAAGTATGGTGATCAGATTGATAAAAGGTTAAAGGGAATAAAGAAATATGTTATCAAGAAATCAATAACTTTTAGAAATTATTATAATTGTTTGATGAATAAGAAAGAAGAATATAGGAAAATGAATACAATAAGAAGTTATAAACATAAGATATATAGTGAAGAAGTAAATAAAAAGGCATTAGGAGCCTTTGATGATAAGAGATTTATTTTAGATAATGGAATAGATTGTGTTCCATATGGATATTGTATGATAGAGTGAATAGAATAGATTGTGTTCCATATGGACACAAGTTTTAACGATGGGAAGATGGGTTAGGGTTTTTAAGGGCTACCGCCGCGTTTTTCACAATATATAAATGGTCGAACCAAGTATTAGTCAAACTAAAGAGTGGAGAAAATCTCAGTCTTGGTATATAAATGGAAAACATAATGAATGTGAAAAATATCAAATAAGTCTTATTGAAAAAATATCTAAAACAAAGGTAAATAAAACAAATATGCGAATCAATTTAAAAACCAATAAGTTAGAGGATGTAAAGAAAATAATAAATATGTTTGAATGGACAAAAATTTGATGGTTATCAATTGAACAATGGAAAAATAATTTACTACAATATCAAAATGATATGCAACTCAGGAGGTGGTCAGATGAGATCATTAAGAGAAGTTTATCATTTCGTAATGGCACAAAAGGGGTATCTTAAAAAATATAAAGATTCAAATGTTTTGTTTTTCAATATTTTAGATGGGGATTATTGTGCAAAGAAAATTAAACTATTGAAGGAATTTGAGAATGAACAAATGTTTATAGGTTCAATGAGTGAGCTAAACAATATGCATTGGTTATTTGATAAAGAGTGCCCCGAGGCTTAGACGTTTCAGATATTTCTTTAGAATCACCTTTAACAAATCTTTATCTTGTTGTATGGGTTATTTGATAAAGAGTGTCCCGGGGCTTAGACGTTTCAGATATTTCTTTAGAATCACCTTTAACAAATCTTTATCTTGTTGTATGGGTTATTTGAATAGAGAGTGCCCCAAGGCTTCGACGTTTCAAATATTTCTTTAGAATCACCTTTAACAAATCTTTATCTTATTGTATGGGCTATTTGAATAGAGAGCCCCTAGGTTAAAAGGGGAAATAAAAAAATGACCGTTTTTACAGCCATTTTTCCCTGCTGTGCAGGGGTTTGGCTTTTTCTTGAGGCAATGTTTTATGGCCGGATGCCCTTCCTGACGCCAACCCTGGTCGCCTCTTACGACACACAGGGATATGGTACACCTATTCTAACCGGGGCATACACCGGGACCAGTACACTGGCACTCATTTTGCCGACCTCGGAAGGATGGCAGGCTGAGTCAACCCCCTGGTGTTAATTCAGCAGCCAACGGGGCTTGAACTCAGGACCCTGGGATCCCAAGCCGCCACCCTAACCACTAAGCCAACACCAGGCTCCAGGTTAAAAAGGGGAGACAAAAAAATATACCTTGGGCTAAAAAGGGGATTTATTTTTTTAGGGGAAAAAAAAAGAAAAATTTCATGGCTGAAAATCCCCCATTCATTTACATGGGGAAAAGTGAGCCAGAACCAGTATTCTTACCCTACTAGTACCCTTCTCGTTTATTTTCTTTAAATTGGTTTGTCGTTTTCCCACTTGAGACTACCTTCATTCTGTCCAACTTTTGAATTACCTGTCAGGTTTATTTTATCTTTTTCTTCTCTTTCATTTCCTTCTCCTGAGTTTGGAATATTCTCTCCACGATTGACTCTGACAGATTCATTTTCACGTCTTAAGCTTTCACTTTGTATCGGCTTGTTTTCTTTCACTTCCATAAGTGTTCTGACTGATTGTTTTGCTTTGCACCTGCTAACAGTTTCTTCCTTGTTGCTAGTTGAGTTAACTTTAAAGACCTGGCTTTGGATTTGTTTTGCTTCGTTCCGCATTCCACAAAGGTGTGAGTAATGTCCATATCTTGTGTTCCTTGGATGTATGCTGCTTTTCTCCCAATCTTTGCCCCAACCACGATGGTTGTCACTTTTTGTGTTGACATCCTCACATTTGTCCAGGAATTCTCCGTTTGCTGATTCGTGTTTTTTCTTTGGATGAAGGAACTCCTGCAGGTCGCATGCCTTATCCAGAGGATAAATTGCATTATTTCTCAGCTCTGAGTGGTCTGAAGTCTGTTCAGTATCTGAAGCTTTTCCAACATCATCAGAAGAACAAATATTCTCAATGTGATGATTAGGCCACATGTTTGATGGACGTAGCTGCCTATGACGTTGTGGTATCGATTTGTGCAACACAATGGTAGTTGGAGATGGAAAACTTGGAGATTGGGACGATATGTGGTGACCTCCAGTGGAAGCCTGCTTCGTGTTGAGGTCAGCAAGGATAGTTTGGATTCGTTTACAAATTTCTGTCTGTGCAATTTGAATCATTTCATCCACTTGTATGCTCTCCACTTCCCATTTTGCCTGGAACTCTGCCATCACATCTTTGCATTGTTGCAAACAATCTATCTCCACTTTACCTAGCCGCTGTTCAATTGATGTGTTCAATGCATCCCAGGATTGATGAGACACAAAATCCTTGAAAGTTGTATGCTGATCAGCCAGAACCATCAGGATGGGACTGAAGTTCCCACATGTGGTGTGAACTCGACTGAAAAAGTCTGGTTCTTGTGAGTGTCTGCCTTGAGTGATTTTCTTCCTGGCTTTGTCTTGTTGCATCTGAACAGGATGGCTGACAGCTGCTCCACACCCCCTATTTTCCCAAATATCTTGCACACGAGGTTTGTGGACTTTGGACCATTTAAGTTCATGATTAATTATAGAGCTTGGTGTATTACAATGATTGGGATTCGCTGATTGATTGGGTACTTTCCTGCAAGAAGATTCTTTCCAACCTGAAGACCTTTTTGAAATTTTAACATTTTGGTGCCCACATGTCCACTTGTTCCCTCGCACAAGCACAGGATTATTCAGCCTTCTTGCAATAAAATTTTCATTCTTACACAAAAGGTGAGACTGAATTTTTTTCGGGTTGGTGATCTGGCTTGGATGAGTATTTTTAGGCGAAAAATCTCTATTTTTATCGTTGTCACAACCACCATTTCTTCTATAGACAACCTCATTGATGTAACTAATATCGCTTCTGATAGGATGCTTCACCTTGCCAGTCTGCTTCCCTTCATTATGTCTGTTCATGTTGTACTGTACCATCCTATTTCTAACTGTGATCTTCTTTTTGCTGGTATATTGCATTGGATATTTTGTGCAACAAGTGTGCTGGGCCAAGTAGTCTCCCTCGAGGTCTGGCCAGGCCGAGTAGCCCCACTTGCAGTTGGGCCGTTCCACTTTTCCATCACTCTTCTGGTCAGGCTGTGCCGCGTCGCCGTCTCCCTCATGGTTGGGCCGTGCCACATCACCTTCCTCCTCACGTTCAGGCCGGGACTTGTCACCTTCTCTCTCATGTCCGGGCAGGGCCTCGTCACCGGCACCCTGGTGGTTGGACCGTTCCACATCGCCGTGCCCCTTGTGGTTGGGCCTTGCCATGTCCCCACCTTCCCCCTCACATTCGGACTGGGCCTCATCACCATCCACCTCACTTTCAGGCGGTGCCACATCGCCTTCACCATCGCTTTCGGGCCGTTCCGTGTCGCCTTCACTCTCGCTTTTGGGCTGTGCTACGTCGCCATCCCTCTCGCATTCGGGCTGTGCCCTATCACTCTCCCCTTCATTGTCAGGCCATGTCGTGTTGCTCCTCCCACTAATATGTTGTTCGATTCCATTGTCATTAATTATTTGCTCTTTTGTACTATCTCGAGAGGTTTCTTTGACTCCTTCATAAGCACTCTGTTTGCATTTTTCATTGCTTGAACAGTCATATGACAGTTCTTTGACTGCTTGAGTCAAGGGACAGTTTGTGTTGCATTGGCTCTGTTCACTAACTCCATTATCATCTGCAGCAAATGGTGAAAAGTCACTTTTCATCTGTTTTTCTTGTTTGTATGCCCCATTCTTACCATGAGGAGAGTTTTCTCCCATTGAAAGAACATTATAAGGCATAGGATTACAAACAGCTTCAGCGTTTGATAACGAACCAAGTGTATATTTTACATTTTCTTTTGTTACATCCCATTGGTTATTATCACTGGATGTTTCTATTCGTAATGCTGCATTTGCACACACATTTCTACTTCCATCACTTGAGGCACCACTTTTACATTCTCTTTGTGGATGGGTCACCGTGGCCATGCATTCGTCACCATTTGAGATAATCCTAGATTCTCTTTCACAGCTCAGGTGGTACTTATGTCTATTGCTTAGTTCTTCCAGATCACCATATGTTGACAGTATGTCACTGCAAGCTGATAGAAGATTCCCTAGCATGCTACCTTCAATTTGAGAGGCTCTCGCCATTTGGTCTCCCTCTGATGTCTTCACCTCTTCTGTATCAATCACATCTCTTGCTCCTGTATTCCTTTGTTTTTTGCATGTGGTGCAAGTTTGCATGTTTTTAAACTGTCCTTCATCAGCACCTTCGATTCCTTTGTTTAACACCCAAAGAATGTTTGTCGGTTTGAAAGGTCCCATGAGTGAGCTCTTTGTGATGGGGATATTGGTCTGCACCAATTTATTTATCTTGTTTTTCTGGCAAAAACCTCCTCCTCCTCCTCCATCATTCACATTTTCACGCAACAAAAGGGCAGGCAGATGTGGAAGAGTTCTCTCTCTGCAGCTCGAATATTTCACCTTCGGCAATCTTTTAAATGCTAAATCTTTGTGTTCCGCTTGACCGAGGTTCAAAACTCCTAAACTTCTCTCTTGGCCAGAAGTAATGTGTTTGCCTGGAATTTCTACTTTTTGATCTTTTCTACTTCCAACGTAAACAGCCAGAAATGTCCCTTCAGCTTCACAACTCTTAATCGCTGGTAATTTTGCACAACTTCTCGGAGAAGACTCACAATTGTGGTTGGACGCCGCAGAGCGACTTCTTTTATCCAAATCATGCATGGTTAAAGAATGAGGAGTTTGTCGGAAAAAGGGATTCGCCGCCTCTTTTGAGCTTTGTTGCTCTTTTCGTGACGTTTTCTTGACACCAATTTGTCGCGTCAGTGAATTTGAGTATCGCGAGTGGTTCTCTGAACCAAACTTTGCTTTCTCTCTGCTCTCACTTTGCTTCGAGTTGGTTGACATTTTCGAATTCACTGACCGATGTGTTGGAGTGTTCTCACTTCTGTAATTGAAAGTAGGGTATCGCACACCTTCAACATCTTTTGACTGGTGGCCTGGTGCACTTGCACATGCTGCAGAAAGCAGCTCATTGCATTCTGCAAAGGAATTCTGGGTCTCTTCTTGCACCAAATGTTTCCACAACTCATCAGATTGGTCATTAATGTGACGAGCATCGGGGCTAGGTATTTCTGAACTGCAGGATTCTAGAGTTTCATGATTGTCTCTACTGGATCTGAAAGATGATATAGACTGTTCTTTCTTTGCATTTGATTGTTGACAAAACTTTGGCTTTTCTGTTGAATTTGCATCATTTAATGACGCAATAGCTCTCATCATTTCATGTTGAGCGTCCATTTTTAAAATGTCCTGTCAATTTTGTTGTTCAACATCATTTGTAACACGTTGGTCATTCTCTGTGTTTGTCTCGTCAACAAGCTTCACTTGTACGCCACGTGGAAAACTAATGATTGTGGTGGTTCTTCTGCTGGCTGCCACAAGGCCATTACTGTTAACACTCTTATGCTTTGGAATCTGGCAGTTTATTCTTATCAACCCATTGTCATAACTTCTCAAACATGGTTCATCCTCCATGGAGACCATGTCACCGTCAAGGCCCATGTTGATGTAAATGTTGCCATCTTTTAGCAATTTCTCTGCTACAGGATGATTTTCATGAGAAAACAGATCAGGATCACTTGTTGCAGTTACATATGCAGGTGTGTTCGCATAAGCTTGGTTAATGCATATGTTATATCCCATCTGTTCATGACAGGAATCCTTGCAGCACAGACCCTGACAGGACTTGTCTTTTTGCATAGGAATTTCAGATGAGTTATTAGATATCGGCCTGTCTATTTGTCCACTGGCCATGCATTGTTGTTCTTTCAAGTCCCATTTAGGTCCTGCTCGATGCTCAGAATTTTCGTGTGCAAACTCCACCATTTCTGCTGGACCCAAAGCATGTTTGGTTGTTGTGCATTTGTGGCTTGTGCAAGTGCTTGCTGCTTGGATTTCGTCCTGTGCCAGCCTCAATCGAACCCACATCTCTGCCTTGACACGGCCATCGGTGTTCTCTTGCACATGTTTCTCAACATCATCACACCTTATTGCTGCCTCTTCCATCGTTGAGCCACTTCCCTTTTTCGGGACTGGATCTGGCTTAAAAAAACCCTCACTCCCACAATAACTTGCTCTTTGGAAATCCTGGTTTGTGCAGCTGGAATTTGATAGGCTTGATGTGGAGGAGAACTTTCTTGAGTTTGTAACAGTGAGAGGTAGTTTCTGAAACTGTCTTTGCTGTGTGGATCTGTTCATAGTGACTGGACCACACCACAGCAAATGAACCAGCCATTGCAGGGAAGAACCGGCACAGGCACACGTAGGGATGGGGAAAGAATAACGCATCAGTCAAATGATGAAGAAACTGCCTTGTGGTATAGTTGAATGCACATTATTTTAAATAGACTCATAAATTATAAGATCGAAACATCATTCGTAAGAAATATAGGCTCAAAAATCGACAAGGTTTATAATGTAAAGTATTCCATGATGTGCGCAGTCGTGTTTCATTTTCTTCATGGTGAATGTTCATCTTTGGTTTTGTGGATATTGTTTTTGATCAGACAGCAATACTGAGTAATTTGACGCTATGAGGTGTTCTAAAAAGACCCGGACAGCTTTGGTTGTCAATATATTTAGAACCACAAATGACACAATGATACCCATCGGCTTGTATGATACAGAAACTAAAAGTTTTGTGCACACCATCAATACACTTCAACATGAGCTCCGTTTGTCATGTGCAGGACATCAAGGCGGTACACGAGTTCTTGCCATGTTTGGCTCGGCATGTTTGCGTCCACCGTTGTGCATGCAGCTGTGATCCGAGAATGAACATCCTGAAGGTTTGCCACTTTGGAGTTGTAGACAACATCTTTGACAAACCCCCACAGAAGAAAAAAAACAAGGGGATTATGTGTGATGATCGTGGGGCCAGGCAGTTGGTCTGTCTCAGTCAATCCAGCAACATGGAAATTTTTCATTCAGGATGGCTCGAACGACTGAGAGCCAATGAGGGTGAGCGCCGTCCTGTTGAAAAATTATATTGGGTTGCAGGTCTTCAATCTGGGGGAAGGCAAATCCTTCCAACATGTTCATGTATAAATTTTGAGGTCATTGTATCCTCTGCAAAAGGAAAATGGACCCACCAAGCAGTCACGGAGAAGACCACACCACGCATTGACCTTTGGACCGTGGCGCAAGTGTACAATGACCACGTGTGGTTTGAGAGGCCCAGATCCTCAAATTGTGCCAGTTGACCTTCCCCAATACATGAAAGCAAGCCTTGTCTGTGAACATGACCTTTTTCAGGAAATCTTCAGCATCTTCTATGTGACTGAGCATTTCCAAGGCAAACACCTTGCATTTGGTTCCACCATTTGGTTTGAGTTCCTGCAGAATCTGTACCTTATAGGCATAAAGCTTCAGTCTTATTTGCAATATTCTGTTTACGGTGGTAGTTGATAATCCCAGTTCTCTGGATGTGTGTCGGATTGATTTTCTGGGACTTTGTTGAAATAATTCATGCACTCATTCAACGTCTTCTGCACCTGTGCTTGGGCAACCAGAACTTTTCTGTCTGTCAACCTCCAGTCTCCTTAAACCTCTTGTACCACTCGCTGATACTAGATCTCGATGGCAGATTCCTTCCATGCCTTGTACGGAAATTATGCTGAAATTGCGTGTCGGATCTCGTCTCGATGAACCATTCGACACACTGAGTTTTCTCCTGGAGAGTCACCATTTTCTTTTATATTATAACACCAGACCTGAAAATAAAGAAACCTTTGTGAGTTTCTGTATCATATAAAGTATGGGGTACCATTGTATCATTTGTGTGACTAAAAATATTAACAACCAAAGTTGTTCAGGTCTTTTAGCCAACAACCTGTACAATACATCTGGAATTACTTGAATTGTGGCAGCAATCAGTTATACATTGCATATAAATTAATTATTATTCTTTACAAACCAGAATGATGAGCAAAACACCATTTCTCTGTATCTTGAAGGCATTGTGTTGTGGAATTCTGGACAATTCTTACCTTTGCTTGTATCTCACCTCTCGGGCATGCAGCAGGCATGCAAGTTTTCATATGGACCGTGCTTGAACCGTTTTCGTCCAACTGCAACAAACAGAGCTGGCGTCTGCAGAAGCCTCTCAATATCAACCACCTATAGGCATGAGAACCGGTTAAAGTCTTGCAACCTCCATTAATACAATTTATCAACAACAATATAGGCATATATTTGACATTACACTATGCGAGGAGGAAGAGGAGATTGGGACCATACTCTGTGCAGAGCGTTGGTGCTGCTTTAGCAGTCTCCTTGGCTATTGAGCACAATCCTGGACAGGTCGCCGCTCCGAAACAGTATACGAGCACGCTGGCACTCATTTTGCCGCCCTCGGAAGGATGACAGGGCAAGTTAACCCCACCTGGTATTAATTCAACAGCTGAGCGGGATTTGAACTCGGGACTCGAGGATCCAAAGCCACCCACCCTAACCATTAAGCCAACACCAGGCATACTATGTGAGTATGTTGATTAATTCTGCCAGTTGGTGAGGCTGCATCTCTTGGCAAAAAGAGGTAATCACTGAAGAAGTAAAGGAAAAGAGACAAATGCAGGTACATTCAAAGTGCACTTCCCCGTGCCAAATAAATAAATAACAAGTCCAACAGCGCGATATTGCCAGGGCACCTTCGGTGCCCAGCGATGCCGCTGTGCACCACATGGAGACAGAATTGGGAGGCAGCGGTGAACAATAATTGATTGATTAATTTTGTCATTAAAATAAATAAATAATAATCGTAAAATTTCTTCATCGATTGGCAAATAGCATACCTAACCACCACAGTTTCATCCAAATCTAACTTTTTGAAGATTAATTGATTAATCGAAAAATGAATAATTAATTGATGAATTGATGAATGCGCTGTTCTGGGACATGCTCCCATACCTGACCTGACCTGATGAACCAAAAATACCCTTTATAGCCAAAGCACTTGTTTACTGTCATGTCCAAATATCAACTTCCTAGCTCAAAAGGTGCCTGAGATATTGGCCAGATGAGAAAGAAAATAATTAATTAATTCATAATTAAATAATTAATCAATTAATTAATTGATTAATTAAAAAGGTACCGTTTTTTCCAAAGCACATCTTCACTTTTGTCCCCAAATTTCAGCTTCCTTGCTTAAAGGATGGCTGAGATATCCCCTGAACAAACAAGAAAACAACCAAACGGAGTAAAAACTGAGTTACCCCCTTCCTTCAGTATCTGGCGATGATGTCATGCATCGCCTGGATATGGAATTGGGAAGTAGTGGTGTACAATAAAGAAAACCTTGACTTTGACGAGCTGCTTTTTTTTTGATTCATTGTCGAGGCTTGTGAAAGACCTAGTACACCTAGTACACTGAACAGATAGTCCATGGGCCCAGGCCAGAAATTCCACTTGTCGGTACCATCTAAGGAAACCAATCCGAGTTATGATTTTTGAATTGGTGTATATATATATATATATAAATCATATTTTGATGTGATAACCATTGCAGACTGGCAGCTTATTGGTAGTTATCATCTCTGGAATGTACCCACCATCCGCATAACGAAAGCGAAAAGGCAAACAAATCTGGATATCCTGAGCTGTTATTGAATGATATTACCTTCATGGAATGTGTCAATCATCCATTGTGTGATTTTCCCCCAAAACGTCAATATCTCAGAATGGTAAAATGGTAAAAATGCAAAATACATCCACTAAGCTGCTCTTATGGAACGGTTATCACATATTGAAATTATCATATAGTCCCTACGAATAACTTAGTAGCCCTAAAGTTTGGTTTCCCAGAAGGTACCGATATATGCCTGGGCCCATGGATTAAGAGGACAAAGGGAACAGTAGGGAGTATTGGGAAACACCAACAGTATAGTTGAAGGCCAAGATAGAGGGAGACTTGGATAAAAAATGGATATGGGGGGCAGGAGAGGATGCATATAGTGGACAAGATGGATGCAGAAGGAAACTCTCAGGAGGGAAAACTGGAAATTTGGAAGGGGAAGGGCTGAGGGTGTGATGAGGGAGGTTAACGTGGTAAGAAAGGATCATGGTTTTAGATTGGCAATGATTTGAGATAGTGATGAACAGCTGTCTTGAAGACTTGGAGGAAAGAATGAGATTGAAAAGGATGTGGAAATTGATTCTACAGGTGGAAAAAAAAAAGAGGAATGAATGAGGAGGTGAGCAGGGATTCTGTATTTGGGGTAGTCTCACCAGAAGGGATTGATGGTGGACTGTGTATGCCCTGCAGAAACCTGGGGAGGGGGGGGGACAAAGGACATAAAGAGCAGAGGGTGCAAGACCAGAAAGGATGTGGTAGAAGATGGAGAGACCACTGACCTGTCTGTGACGGCGAACTGAGAGACCCATTGACTCAGCTTCATCGTGGGACATTCCAAGAATCTTCAAGGCCTTGCTTTCCACATTGTCAAGCACACCAACATGTGAGGCAGTGGAGCCAGCCCAAAGGGGAGAGCAGTATCCCCATCATGCTGCAGATGAAGGCCTTGTAGGTGGGTAGGAGTTCAAGTGCACCGAGAAAGGACTTTGTACGATGGAGAATGCCAATTCATCAGCTGGCTTTCGAGGCCAACTTTAAAATGTGGTTTGCCAAAGAAAGATCATGGCTGATAATGGGAACCAGGAGTTTTAATGACTGAACTTCCTCAAGAGGATCGTTAAGAAAGTAGATAGGATGGTTTTCCAGATGGTTCTTTCAGAGAGAGATAGTGAGAATGTGAGATTTCTCAGGAATGAAAGACATATTCCAACTGTTTCACCAACTTGTGATTTTTTTTTTAAAGATCTGAAGAAAGGGAAGAGGCTGCAGCCTGCCTGTCTGAAGGATGAGGGGTGTCATGGCAGAGGGTGTCATCATCAGAAAATAAATGAAGAGGTTTTTCCAGAGTCAGTGAGATTATTGATGAAGATCAAGAAAAGGTCAGGGCTCCAAACACTGCCTTGGGGTACTCCAGCCTTCACAGGAAGAGGAGATGAAAGGATTCCGTTGAGAGCCACATGTTGCGTATAAGAGTAGAGGAAGTCAATAATCCAAGAGTGGAGATATCCTTGGATGCCACAGACAGAGAGTTTGGAGAGTAAGGCGGGAAGGATGCCAAACTGTATCACAAGCACGAGACATATCCAGAGAGATGGCCCTCAACTCATGTCTGACATTGAGGGCCTCCATCCATTGTTGGGTGAGTAGAAGCAGCATGTCCATGGGAGAGTGACCTTGTCTGAAACCAAATAGGTGAACTGAAATGAAGTTGGAGAAGAGGAAGGATTTCATATCAACTGCAATGATGGATTCCATGCCCTCGCTGATGATTTGAAGTAAGCCGATTTGTCGCTAGTTAAGGCGATCAGTTTTTGCACATTTTTTTATGTAATGCAGTGATGTTGGCAGATTTCCAAGCAGATGGCAGATGACCTAGTGCAAATGATAGAGTAAGATTGGGTGGGGGGGGGGGGTTCTTAGACCAAGTGCTTCGCTGACAAATATTTTTGAATAATAATTTTTGTGAAGAAGAAGATATTTAGATTGTGGTTAAAAATAAAACAAAAACACTTGCAGCATTTCCTAAGGAGATGTAAGGGTGGAAAATGGAAATACAGTTTTTAAAGGATGAAGAAGTGTTTACATTTGATGAAAGATTCAGTTTGGAGATATTGATAAAAGAGTGGGGATGTAGAACCAGAAGTAGAAATGCAAGTGGAAATGAGAATCGTTTTGAATTGAACGATATATAGTTTTTGTTTGTTTTGATGTTTTTTGAAGCGACAAAGGGAAATAGGATAATGTTGAGGAGGTATGACCAATATACCCAATAAGGAAAAAGCAAAACGATGAACACGGAAGACAAATTTTTTTTTCACACTTTCCATCCAAGGTGGAGGCCTTGTTAGGCATTGAACAATACGATACAAACTCAAGATGTAGCACTAAAGGCCCAGTCACACCTTGACGTTTTAGCCAGCAATGGCAACGTATTAAAATGTATGTAAAACGCTGGCTGACGTTGAACTTTTGATGTATTTTTTAAAAGATTCGGACGTATTCATAACGACTTGGTCTTATGCATAACATATTAGTAAGGACACAGAACGTTTCGTTGTGTTATAGATAACTTATACCAACGAATGCTGAACCTGTTGTTGGCCTTCACAACCTATGCCCAACGATAGTCTAACTTATGCATAACGCTGCACGCATCGCCGACGATCACGTGGCGTAGGTTATGAAAAGGTTGCCGCAGAAATGGAAGTGTCAACATCGCAGTCGCACCTTGGCGATCTTGCTAGCGTATGCCGACCTCTGAAAAATGCATCTAAAACGCTGGCACACGTCGAATACGGTATGGGTAAGCTTGGTATGCGTGAATAGAACGCTAAAGTACGCTATCATATCATATCATCGTAGTAAATGGAGTACGTCTTGTAATTTTAAACATGTTGAAAATTTTACGACGTACTTGCCGTATGACACACGCTCGGCATGCGATGGGAATAAGTTGTACGCACGATATGCGATTGTTGACACACATCGACACACGTTACTTGAAAGGTACTCATAAGTCGAAACACATCAAGGTAATGGTTAGCACCAGTGTTCCAGACTCATGGTTTTTTTTTTCTTCGGTATGACGGTGTTCAGTGTACAGTGCGGTTATGATTTAAATCGTTGAGCGGCAGCCTATTATTATATTATATTATATTATAACCGCACTAGAAATCGAAGTGTCAAAATCACCATCATACCGAAGGAAGGAAGACAAAAAAAAAAACTAAAAAAAACCAGCAAGTCTGAAACACTGACGCTAACCATTACCTTGATGTGTTTCGACTTATGAGCACCTTACAAGTAACGTGTGTCGATGTGTGTCACCGATCGCGTAACGTGAGTACAACACGTTACTCATAGGTTAGAAATAAGTTTCGGGTACGCTAAACATTACCTCGACGTGTTTCGACTTATGAGTAACTTACAAGTAACATGTGTCGACGTGTGTCAACGATCGCGTGACGTGCCTACAACTAATGGCCAGCGTTATGTGGAACGTGTGAGTCATACGCTGGCATAAGTCTTAAAATTTCAAGCATGGAAAATTTGAGGACAACCGAAAAGTACAACGTTTAAAGCCAGCGTAAAACGACGTATGGCAGTGTTTTTCAGCGTGCTCTTAATGTTATCAAAACTTACCCATAACGTATTGACGTGCACCAGCGTTTTTGACAAATTTTCCAAAAATCGGCAAAAGCTGGCTAAAACGTCAAGGTGTGACTGGGCCTTAACAACCTACATACGAATTAACATGAAACATTGCACGAGATACAACAGCAATACCTAAATGAAGACCCAACATAAAAACACACATGCGATAATCCCTGCACCGGAATCCAATTTTTAACATTTTTCAACAAAACTAGACAAAGGTTTGGCTGATTGGAACGAAATTGCCCTTACGAGATAGCTTTGATCAAGGCGCATTTACGCTTCATTTACATCATGCCCTCCGAGTTAAAGGTCAAGGTCAAATGGCGATCTGAAGTGCTTGTTTTTTTTGTCCTCGCTCAATTTTGACACTGTGGAATCTTACAGACCGCTTGGCATTCCAATATGTTCTTGCATCATAGTGCACCTGCGCTGAAGTTGCGCACCTGATATTTGATTCGTGTCCTTGACCTACTTTTTTTGGATTGTGGCCTAATAAACAAAAAACACCTTTTTCATCACAACTTGAATAAAGTTCCTCTGATTTTCATGACGTTTAATTTTTTGGATATATTGTAAATGGGGACAACTTTTTTTTAATTTACACTCCATCCATAAATGTTGAAGGTCAAGGTGATATTGTGGTCCGAAAAAAAAAAAAAGTCCATCGTTGGATCGTGGTCCGAAAAAAAAAAAAAGTCCATCGTTGGATCGTGGTCCGAAAAAAAAAAAAAGTCCATCGTTGGATCGTGGTCCAAGCATAAGTCCTGGGAAATCGCCAAGGCTAGGCCGGAGAGACATACCCTTGGTGATCACTTTGTGATCGCAGATAATACACTTGTTTTTTTCGTGAGGATACCATTTAGTAAAATATCTTAATTATCTCACATGCCTGTGGATGCAGGTTCCTTTACTCTTACCTTATTTGTGCAACTTTACTCTTACTTTGTACCAGGAGGTTTGTGTTGAATCTCCATCTTGGCAAGGTGATATAGTCTGTAGATTTTGTTGTTTGATTTATGTAACTTTCTTTACTTATCTCTATGCCCTGATCATCTTACCCTAATTCCCCATGTTTGTTTTCCTCTGTTTAAATGCCAAGAAGGCCCTTGTCTTTCTCCTCATAATAGATAATTCTGCTTTCCTTATAGGACTTTCAAAGTTGTGACTTGTCCCACATGTACCATGTCAGCATATAAACAAAAACGTAAAACAGTTTGGGTTATCCGACGTGAAATGTTTTCCTTTACCTCTGACACTGTAGGTGGACGGAGGTTATGTATTCACCCATTTGTCTGTTTATGAACAGGATATCTCAAAAAGTTAGGGACAGATTCAGACGAAACTTGGTAGACAGGTTGGGTGTGTGATAAGAACAAGCCATTTAGATTTTGGTTCAGGTAGGGATATATCTGCAGCCTATCAGTGGGATACAAAACGTAAACTGCTCAGCCTGGCGGAGGTATGTGCTCTACCGAGTGCCGTTCTAGTTTGTTTTGTTTGGGGCCTGGCGCGTGAATATTTAAAATAACCGTGTTCCAAAGCCAACAATAACTTTCCAGCCCCATATTATTAGTGTTCCCATCTGAGCATGTCATTATTTCATTAATTACTTGTTGCGTTTGCCAATCTGGCTAAGCCTAAGCCACAATGTCCTCATCTGTGGAACTGAAGGTTCTTCACCATCTGCCAGTCTATTGAAGCGACAGTCCTCAACATCATGCATCAGCCTGCACTTCTCCAAATCTGCAATGAGGACTATTACGAAAGTTAATCTGTATCCGTTGGCTGTGCACTGATTCTAATTGGTGTGGAAGTGGTTGAGAAGGACCCGTTCCTTTCACGATAAGTGAAACCCCACTAAAACTTGTTTTGTTGCTACTGATGAGTCCCATTCTTGCCACGAGCTAGTTTTTTTTTTTTTACTTGTTACAACCAGTTCTTAGCAAACACCTCAAAGAGTACAAAATAAGTCCACTTGAATCTTTGCACAACATGATTCTCAACAGCAGCCATTGTGATCACTCAACTCACCTGTTGTCCAGTTGTGGAGTAAATCTGTAGAACTGGAAACCCCATCACTTGGCTTGCCTTATTGAGGATGTCTCTGAATTTGAGCATTGGATGCGTTTTGACCATCATCAAGCGGCTTCGACCCGATTTCTGTCTGTTACGAAGCAAGTAGACCCGGTACTGATACGAGGAAGTCTGGCACGTTTCCACGGAATCCCACTTTTGATGTGATGAGTGAGGCAGACTGTTGTCTGCAAGTGATTGGTGACTAGGGGCAACAAATTGGTCACACGTTAGGTGTTCTGCTCTACTTAGCAATCTGGAACATGCGTGGTGAGACCTTTGTATGTCGAGTGTATGGTGAGACCTGCAGCGCCATGGCTCCGGGCGTCGACAGGCAACAGCAAGGTCAATAGGCCTGACACGTCTCTGGTCTGAACACACATAAGATTGACCATGGTGTAGATCATCCAGATGCTGCACGAAGTGCGTCCCTTGAGGGGAAGTTATGGTGCGCACACCAAAGGGTAGCGGTATCCGTTGAGATAAATTGTCCAACAAGGAGTCAAAAGTCTTGTATGTCTTGTTGATGGCAACCTGGAGGTAGAATTGGAGTGCAGTCATTGGAAGTGGTTTCTTACCATTTTGGAGACCATATTCATACCCAATAACGATTTAACAACATTCTGTTCAATTGTGGGGATTATGTGAAATGTATTACTAAAAAGGAGAAACGTTCCTCCGTCCGTGTGTCACACTTCACTCTAAAGGGTTACTGCTGCCATCGAATAATAAAAATAGTACCGATGGAAAGCAAATAATCGATTTACTTGGAACAAAAATTGTGTCCATTTATTCATTAAGGTACTATTTTAAAAGCACTTGTTCAAGGATTTAAGAAGAAGAAGAAGAAGACGAAGCATGAATGGGAACTTAATGCAGCGGTTCCAAAGGTAACATTTCTTATTCTACGGCAGCAGCAACCCTTTAGATGGACACAGAAGGAGCACACAAAATTATATCGAGTAATACTTCTCGAAGCAATATAAAAATTTATACAAGTACACAAATTCGTGCACACGAACAACAACAACCACAGCCACCATGAAAGCAGCAACAACATCAACGACATGCCATTAAAGATCCTTTTTTTCACGTGTTTCACTTCATTCTACATCCTCATTGAGGTGGTTTTACATTCGACGTGATATAAAGTGTGGTTACATAGTCTGCTATCATCGGTTACATGTTGCTGTCATGATGCGGTTGTGTCTTACTGTCACGGCATGATCACGTGTCTCTCTGTTGTGCTGCTGTGGCATCGGCAGGGTGGAACTCGTGACCTTTTCTGTCTCTCCACACAATGCTTTGTATCATGAGTTCTCGAACCATTGTCCCGGAAGGTGTTCAATCGATTTTTAAAATAGGTTTATTGTGTAAATTTGAATGTGTACCAAATCCCTCAGTGATGGTAGTTTCCCCTTTTCAGAAGGTACTCGTCCCTTCAGTTGAACAAAACCCAGCCTACCTTGAGACCGCCGAACCTCGGGTCTCCGCTCTTGTAGAAGAAGACAGTCCTGACTGCCTCGCTGCGTTCGGTCGGGTACGGAGCTCGGGGGCTCGCACAGGGTGCGACGCCAATAGGAGGTAGTGAGATGTGCTCAGATCATTCACTGCACGGGCTACCGTTGTCCATCGTACCTGTAAGACTTCACATTGTAACAAAACACCAGGATGATCATGATTAATAATTATATGGGTACATCATCACAATCATTATTCAAAGAGCCCAATTTCCTTTGGTATCTATAAACTCAACATTCGACCCTCTAATAACCTACCCTTTAAGCATATAAACAACCAATTATGTGAAGTACCAAGACAATGCCAGTATTTTGAATCTCTGGAAGAACAAATTCACCAAATATTCACCAAATTCAAAAAAGAAATCACCAAATAGATAATAATCACATCATCGGCAATCATTTGAATCACCAAATAACTATTAATCACATCATCGGCAATCATTTAAATCACCAAATAGCTAATAATCACATCATCGACAATCATTTAAATCACCAAATAACTCATAATCACATCATCGGCAATCATTTAAATCACCAAATAGCTAATAATCACATCATCTACAATCATTTAAATCAACAAATAGCTAATAATCACCTCATCGGCAATCATTTAAATCACCAAAGAGATAATAATCACCTCATCGGCAATCATTTAAATCACCAAATAACTATTAATCACATCATCGGCAATCATTTAAATCACCAAATAGCTAATAATCACATCATCGACAATCATTTAAATCACCAAATAACTCATAATCACATCATCGGCAATCATTTAAATCACCAAATAGCTAATAATCACATCATCTACAATCATTTAAATCAACAAATAGCTAATAATCACATCGTCGGCAATCATTTAAGAGACCAAAGAGATAATAATCACCTCATCGGCAATCATTTAAATCACCAAAGAGATAATAATCACATCATCGGCAATCATTTAAATCACCAAATAACTATTAATCACATCATCGGCAATCATTTAAATCACCAAATAGCTAATAATCACATCATCGGCAATCATTTAAATCACCAAATAGCTAATAATAACATCATTGGCAATCATTTAAATCACCAAATAACTCATAATCACATCATCGGCAATCATTTAAATCACCAAATAGCTAATAATCACATCATCTACAATCATTTAAATCAACAAATAGCTAATAATCACATCGTCGGCAATCATTTAAGAGACCAAAGAGATAATAATCACCTCATCGGCAATCATTTAAATCACCAAAGAGATAATCACCTCATCGGCAATCATTTAAATCACCAAATAACTATTAATCACATCATCGGCAATCATTTAAATCACCAAATAGCTAATAATCACATCATCGGCAATCATTTAAATCACCAAATAACTAATAATCACATCATCGGCAATCATTTAAATCACCAAATAACTCATAATCACATCATCGGCAATCATTTAAATCACCAAATAGCTAATAATCACATCATCGGCAATCATTTATATCACCAAATAACTAATAATCACATCATCGGCAATCATTTAAATCACCAAATAGCTAATAATCACATCATCGGCAATCATTTAAATCACCAAATAGATAATAATCACATCATCGGCAATCATTTAAATCACCTAATAGATAATCACCAAAAGTCAATCATTAAATCACCTAATAGCTAATAATCACCTCATCGGCAATCATTTAAATCACCAAAGAGATATTAATCACCTCATCGGCAATCATTTAAATAACTAATAATCGCATCATCGACAATCATTTAAATCACCAAAGAGATAATAATCACCTCATCAGAAATCATTTAAATAACCAAATAACTATTAATCACATCATCGGCAATCATTTAAATCACCAAATAGATAATCACCTCATCGGCAATCATTTAAATCACCAAAATAGCTAATAATCAAATGAGCAATCATTTAAATCACCAAATAGCGAATAATCACCTCATTGGCAATCATTTAAATCACCAAATAGATAATCACATCATCGGCAATCATTTAAATGACCAAAGAGATAATAATCACCTCATCGGCAATCATTTAAATGACCAAAGAGATAATAATCACCTCATCGGCAATCATTTAAATCACCAAAGAGATAATAATCACCTCATCGGCAATCATTTAAATCACCAAATAACTATTAATCACATCATCGGCAATCATTTAAATCACCAAATAGCTAATAATCACATCATCGACAATCACTTAAATCACCAAATAACTCATAATCACATCATCGGCAATCATTTAAATCACCTAATAGCTAATAATCACATCATCGGCAATCATTTATATCACCAAATAACTAATAATTACATCATTGGCAATCATTTAAATCACCAAATAGCTAATAATCACATCATCTACAATCATTTAAATCACCAAATAGCTAATAATCACATCATCGGCAATCATTTATATCACCAAATAACTAATAATTACATCATTGGCAATCATTTAAATCACCAAAGAGATAATAATCACCTCATCGGCAATCATTTAAATCACCAAATAACTATTAATCACATCATCGGGAATCATTTAAATCACCAAATAGCTAATAATCACATCATCGGCAATCATTTATATCACCAAATAACTAATAATTACATCATTGGCAATCATTTAAATAACCAAATAACTCATAATCACATCATCGGCAATCATTTAAATCACCAAATAGCTAATAATCACATCATCGGCAATCATTTAAATCACCAAATAACTAATAATCACATCATCGGCAATCATTTAAATCACCAAATAGCTAATAATCACATCATCGGCAATCATTTAAATCACCAAATAGATAATAATCACATCATCGGCAATCATTTAAATCACCTAATAGATAATAATCACCAAAAGTCAATCAGTTAAATCACCTAATAGCTAATAATCACCTCATCGGCAATCATTTAAATCACCAAAGAGATAATAATCACCTCATCAGAAATCATTTAAATAACCAAATAACTATCACATCATCGGCAATCATTTAAATCACCAAATAGATAATCACCTCATCGGCAATCATTTAAATCACCAAAATAGCTAATAATCAAATGAGCAATCATTTAAATCACCAAATAGCGAATAATCACCTCATTGGCAATCATTTAAATCACCAAATAGATAATAATCACATCATCGGCAATCATTTATATCGCCAAATAGATAATAATCACATCATCGGCAATCATTTAAATCACCAAATAGATAATAATCACATCATCAGCAATCATTTATATCACCAAATAGATCATAATCACATCATCGGCAATCATTTAAATCACCTAATAGATAATAATCCCCTAAAGTCAATCATTAAATCACCTCATAGATAATAATCACCAAAAGTCAATCATTTAAATCACCAAAGAGATAATAATCACCTCATCGGCAATCGTTTAAATAACTAATAATCACATCATCGACAATCATTTAAATCACCAAAGAGATAATCACCTCATCGGCAATCATTTATATCACCTAATAGATAATAATCACCAAAAGTCAATCATTTAATTCACCTAATAGCTAATAATCACCTCATCGGCAATCATTTAAATCACCAAAGAGATAATAATCACCTCATCGGCAATCATTAAAATCACCAAAGAGATAATAATCACATCATCGGCAATCATTTAAATCACCAAATAACTAATAATCAAATCATCGGCAATCATTTATATCACCAAATAGCTAATAATCACATCATCGGCAATCATTTCAATCACCAAATAAATAATCACATCATCGGCAATCATTTAAATCAACAAATAGCTAATAATCACATCATCTACAATCATTTAAATCAACAAATAGCTAATAATCACATCATCGGCAATCATTTAACACCAAATAGATAATAATCACATCACCGGCAATCATTTAAATCACCAAATAGATAATCACATCATCGGCAATCATTTAAATCACCTAATAGATAATTATCGCCTCAAGTCAATCATTTATATCACCTAATAGATAATAATCATAAAAAGTCAATCATTTAAATCACCTAATAGCTAATAATCACCTCATCGGCAATCATTTAAATCACCAAAGAGATATTAATCCCCTCATCGGCAATCATTTAAATAACTAATAATCGCATCATCGACAATCATTTAAATCACCAAAGAGATAATAATCACCTCATCAGAAATCATTTGAATAACCAAATAACTATTAATCACCTCATCGGCAATCATTTAAATCACCAAATAGATAATAATCACCTCATCGGCAATCATTTAAATCACTAAAATAGCTAATAATCAAATGAGCAATCATTGAAATCACCAAATAGATAATAATCACATCATCGGCAATCATTTAAATCACCAAATAGATAATAATCACCTCATCGGCAATCATTTAAATCACTAAAATAGCTAATAATCAAATGAGCAATCATTTAAATCACCAAATAGATAATAATCACATCATCGGCAATCATTTAAATCACCTAATAGATAATAATCACCAAAAGTCAATCAGTTAAATCACCTAATAGCTAATAATCACCTCATCGGCAATCATTTAAATCACCAAAGAGATAATAATCACCTCATCAGAAATCATTTAAATAACCAAATAACTATCACATCATCGGCAATCATTTAAATCACCAAATAGATAATCACCTCATCGGCAATCATTTAAATCACCAAAATAGCTAATAATCAAATGAGCAATCATTTAAATCACCAAATAGCGAATAATCACCTCATTGGCAATCATTTAAATCACCAAATAGATAATAATCACATCATCGGCAATCATTTATATCGCCAAATAGATAATAATCACATCATCGGCAATCATTTAAATCACCAAATAGATAATAATCACATCATCAGCAATCATTTATATCACCAAATAGATCATAATCACATCATCGGCAATCATTTAAATCACCTAATAGATAATAATCCCCTAAAGTCAATCATTAAATCACCTCATAGATAATAATCACCAAAAGTCAATCATTTAAATCACCAAAGAGATAATAATCACCTCATCGGCAATCGTTTAAATAACTAATAATCACATCATCGACAATCATTTAAATCACCAAAGAGATAATCACCTCATCGGCAATCATTTATATCACCTAATAGATAATAATCACCAAAAGTCAATCATTTAATTCACCTAATAGCTAATAATCACCTCATCGGCAATCATTTAAATCACCAAAGAGATAATAATCACCTCATCGGCAATCATTAAAATCACCAAAGAGATAATAATCACATCATCGGCAATCATTTAAATCACCAAATAACTAATAATCAAATCATCGGCAATCATTTATATCACCAAATAGCTAATAATCACATCATCGGCAATCATTTAAATCACCAAATAAATAATCACATCATCGGCAATCATTTAAATCAACAAATAGCTAATAATCACATCATCTACAATCATTTAAATCAACAAATAGCTAATAATCACATCATCGGCAATCATTTAACACCAAATAGATAATAATCACATCACCGGCAATCATTTAAATCACCAAATAGATAATCACATCATCGGCAATCATTTAAATCACCTAATAGATAATTATCGCCTCAAGTCAATCATTTATATCACCTAATAGATAATAATCATAAAAAGTCAATCATTTAAATCACCTAATAGCTAATAATCACCTCATCGGCAATCATTTAAATCACCAAAGAGATATTAATCCCCTCATCGGCAATCATTTAAATAACTAATAATCGCATCATCGACAATCATTTAAATCACCAAAGAGATAATAATCACCTCATCAGAAATCATTTGAATAACCAAATAACTATTAATCACCTCATCGGCAATCATTTAAATCACCAAATAGATAATAATCACCTCATCGGCAATCATTTAAATCACTAAAATAGCTAATAATCAAATGAGCAATCATTGAAATCACCAAATAGATAATAATCACATCATCGGCAATCATTTAAATCACCAAATAGATAATAATCACATCATCAGCAATCATTTATAACACCAAATAGATAATAATCACATCATCGGCAATCATTTAAATCACCAAATAGATAATAATCACATCATCGGCAATCATTTAAATCACCTAATAGATAATAATCGCCTAAAGTCAATCATTTAAATCACCTCATAGATAATAATCACGAAAAGTCAATCATTTAAATCACCTAATAGCTAATAATCACCTCATCGGCAATCATTTAAATCACCAAAGAGATAATAATCCCTCATCGGCAATCATTTAAATAACTAATAATCGCTTCATCGACAATCATTTAAATCACCAAAGAGATAATAATCACCTCATCGGCAATCATTTAAATAACCAAATAGCTAATAATCACCCCATCGGCAATCATTTAAATCACTAAGTAGCTAATAATCACATCATCGGCAATCATTTAAATCACCAAATAGCTCATAATCACCTCAACGGCAAACATTTAAATCAACAAGTCGCTAATAATCACATCATCGGCAATCATTTAAATCACCGAATCGATAATAATCGCCTAAAGTCAATCATTTAAATCACCTCATAGATAATAATCTCTGAATAGCCAATCATTTAAATCACATTATAGATAATAATCACTTAAAGTCAATCATTTAAATCACCTGATAGATAATAATCACCGAAGAGCCAATCATTTAAATCACATAATAGATAATAATCACCGAATAGCCAATCATTTAAATCACATAATAGATAATAATCACTGAATACCCAATCATTTAAATCACCTAATTGATAATAATTGCCTAAAGCCAATCATTTAAATCACATAATAGATATCACCGAATCGCCAATCATTTAAATCACATAATAATCACCGAATTGCCAATCATTTAAATCACCTCATAGATAATCACCGAATAGCCAATCAGTAAATCACATAATAGATAATAATCACTGAATAGCCAATCATTTAAATCACCTCATCGGCAATCATTTAAATCACCAAATATCTCATAATCACATCATCGGCAATCATTTAAATCACATAATATATAATAATCACCGAATAGCCAATCATTTAAATCGCATAATACATCATAATCACTGAATAGCCAATCATTTAAATCACCTAATAGATAATAATCACCAAATAGCCAATGATTTAAATCACATAATAGATCATAATCACCGAACAGCCAATCATTTAAATCACATAATAGATAATATCACCCAATCACGTAATCATCATCCAATAGCCAATCATTTAAAGTTTAAACGGCGGTGAGAGATAAACATTGGTGGAAGTGTTACTTTCTAGCCAATCACCGATGAGAGTCTATAACGTTGTTACCAATGTGAGCAAAGAATGGTTTTGTCTAAATCACAGGTCTGCAGTTCAGAATCTCATCAAATTCACACATAATATTGCAAGAGGTGTAAAAAAATCAAAATTTACTTTCATTTCAAACTTAAAGCAAAAGCATGATTCTGAATCCTGCACAGCTTGGACATTAAACTTGTATACCTTACAGAAACTGGAACGTACAACGACATCATTTTTCAACATCCCTTGTCTGGCAATTATAGACAACCCAACCCAACTGCTGTGAACGTTATAGTCCAGAAGGCGGCGTAATAAGGTAACGTGGTGAAGCCAACACAACTCGAACCCGAACACTGATGCAACACCGCAACACGCCAGAGTCTTGAGCCAACACTCCCCTCAAATGTCTTGCCAACGATACCGTGGGATCTTATACCATTGGCAATGCAGATAGGATAGTCGGTTTAATAGTGTAGTGGCTGAGACCGAGAAAAATGTGTCGACCCTACCGGTGGTATAACAAGCTGAAAACTGGTCTCATTTAAACCGTATTGATGCCTAGTTTTCGAAAACTGAGGTTGTAGTTGTTGAAATTCTGCACAACATGGGTGAATTAACCCCTTGAGTACGACAACAAAAGAAAAAATGGCCATTTTCAATAATTCATTATTTACTTCAATAAGCATAAAATACATGTATAATGGTTGATTATTTCAGGGAATTTCTACGTATTGGACACGTTTTAAGATATTTCAGGGGGTATTATGCTCCTAAGATGGCGAAGGATCCACAAAATACCCCCAATTTTGGCAGTTTTTGCGCAATTTTAGCAAAAACTTGTACGTTTTCTCTTATTAAATGCCCAATATATGTTTTTAAAGTGCCAAATTTGATTATTTTCATCAGGCAGGGTGTCTCATTAAAGAATATGTCAGTTAAACTGTGATAGAATGTTCACAACCAGGTAAATTAACCCTTTCACTGACATGTGCACAGTTCGAGTGAAAATTCTCATTTTTCTCAAATCGGCATCTTTTATGCAAAAATGAACTGTTTTCTTGGAAACCTATGGAAAATATCAGGGTTACTATTAGAAATTGATATCATAAAAGGTTTTTCATGGACTTTTAAGCTGCCAGGGGGTAAAAGACCCTCCGGAATACCACTAATTTGGCATTTTTTTTTTAACGATTTCGGGCCAAACTCATTACATTGTAATTTTCAATGGTATTTCATATGTTTTGAGATATTCTGTGCAGTTTGTCATGAGTAGGGGATTGAAAGGAACCCAAAATACCCCCACACATAGCATATGTACTGTAAATAAATACAATTAATGATGACAGTTGGAATTTTCTCCCATGATGATATTATTAGTTAAACCAAGACACCAGACGTGGCATTGCTGTTGCTGATCTTTTGTTTTTGGCATCATGACACCTGTGCCTCTGTCATGCATGGCTCAAACATGTCAATCTTCGTATCAACTTCAAGACAATGACCTCAAGAAGAGGATCATCACTCATTGTATTGGTCAAATTAGGCCAATTGAACAGGTTGGATCTTAAAAAGAAAACCAAAGATGTTCTCATAGTACAATATCAGAGGATTAATGAAACTATGTGCTGTATGTGATGGTGTAGGCCCTATGTGTATGTGTAAACAATGTGTTGTACATGGTATTAGCATGGCCATGGAATGCTACATATATGAAAAGTGAAAGTGCTCTGCATGCTCAGTGGCTATAAATCCTTAGTGTTGGTTCCCTTCAGTAAGTGTATGTTGTGTGAAGTTAGCTGGCATCTGATTAATTGAGTACTGATTAGTCTCCACACCCAGTGTACTGACCCTTATTAATCGGCCTAATTCCCCATGGTGATTCACCACTATGGCATCTCTAGCTGAAATTTAATACCCTTCTCTTGCAGGGAATCAAGATGTATCTGATTGGAGAACCCCTTGAGAAGAGAAGATGTTTGAGTAAAAGTTGTGTAATATGTGAACAGACTTTAGATGAGAAGTCAGGGGACAATCCATTCATAAGAAATCCAACACTTGATGGAGTAAAAGGTGTTCTTCGAGCTGCGGAAATACGTCAGGACATTGTGCATGACAGGTTGCTCAAGATCAGAGATGGCATTTTAAACCAGACTGTTACCATTAGATACCATAATAAATGTAGGGCATCTTATCCAACCGCAAGTAATATCAAGAATGTACAAAATGAACTTGCTACTGCGAATGATACGGCTGATAATGCTGGTGACATGGTTGAGAGTGGTCCATCCCGAATCCGGTGCACAGACACTTCCACGTTTAACGTAAGAACTGATTGTTTCATCTGTGAGAAATCATACAAAAGAGCAGAAAGGTTATCAGAAATCGTCACTGGCACCGGAGCTTCAACTCGTGACCGTGTCATTGCAGCATCTTTGGAAAGACTCGATGACAAGACTCGCATGCGAATGTTGTCATATCCAGAATTATTTGCATATGATGCAAAATACCACAGATCCTGTTATGGTCGTTTTATCTCACCAAGAAATATAGGCTGACCAGTCAAAGGCTAAATTGGAGAAGGATATGAATGTCCAAGATAAGGCTGTTCTTAGTTTAAGTTAGGAAATTGGACGCACAATTTTTTCAAAGGTGAAGAAGGTTGTGACACTGTCTGCATTGCATGAACAACTCCTGGTTCTACTTCAGGAACTCGGTGAGAGTACAGCGGAGAAACCCAGCGAATATCCATCATGGAAACTCAAACAGAAGCTGAAGAAGCGATTTGGTGATCGGATGCTTTTCATTAGCAAGACTGGAAAGTCCGATCTTGTTTGTTGGAATGAGGTAACTGTCGGTGATCTCGTGAAGAAGGTATCTGCTCTGAACATTCAAATCAATGAATTGGGTGATTACGAATTTGGATCTTGTGATGAATCAGATCAATTGGACAATGCTGTCATTCTTCATCAAGCCGCATACATAATAATTGATGCGATGGCTATGATTCAGAGTTTGGATGAAAATCACTTCACAACATTCCAAGATTTAGCTACAATAGTTCAGAAACGACTATTACGACTTTTCAGGAATCCTTCATTGGATATCAGTCGCATTACAGTAATCTTTGATCGCTATGACGTCGAGACATCAATCAAATCATCTGAAAGGCAGCGGAAGGGTGCTAACAACATGGTACTGACATACCAGATTCAAGGAGGCAAACAGGTTCCAAACTACCGCCAGTTTCTGAAAAGTGGAGGCAACAAGTCCAGCCCAGCAAACTTCATCTCTCAACATATATTGGACAATTACGAACAATTACCAAACGAAAAATCAATTATTCTGGCCGGTGATTTCGGTGATGGCAAGCTGGTGAAAGAAGTACAACCACTCGGAGTCTCATCCATTGACTCTCTTCAGAGTACACAGGAGGAAGCGGATACGAGGATAATCCTCCATGCCGTCAGTCTCTCACGTGACCATTCAAGGGTCATTGTTCGCTGTGACGACACGGATGTCCTGGTACTGTTGATCTACTATTCCAGTAGAAAACAGCTGACTGACAAGGTATAAATGTACGCCGGGCATTCTGGAAAGGAGAGATACATTCCAGTCCATGAGATAGTTACTCAGTTAGGACCAACTGTTTGTGAGTGTCTTCCTGCCATACACGCTATCACTAGGTGTGACACCACATGTTCTTTCAACAGAATTGGTTATTCTACACAACTTATTCTACACTGATCAAGAATGCACAAGCATTGTCAGATATGAAAGGATTTCATGAGGCTGATATAGGCACTTGTGTTTCATTGTCACGGAAATTTGTGCTTCTGATGAATGGCAAAAAAGGCAAAGACTTGGATTCGTTGAATGATCTATGTTTCAATTTGGCCATGACCACAGACAAGCCAGCATCTATGCTTCCCCCAACCGAGGATGCATTCAAGCAGCACATCCTACGGGCCAAGTCTCAAACCAAGATTTGGTGTGACAGCCTTGTTGCTAACCCACCGTTGATATCACCAGTTAGTCATGGCTGGTCCGCTTGTGAAGGTGGTGGAATTACCCAGACTATGTATACTCAAGATTCCGCTCCAGCTGAGGTTCGAGACTTAACACACCTCTACTGCACTGACAAAAACTGAAAACGGGAGGATGTGCCCTTGTGTCCTTGCAGGACGAGAGTGTATTGACATATGTAGCTGCACTGACTGCAACAATCACAGCAATGTCGTACAACAGGAAAATGAAAATGCAACAGAGATAGACACTGTTTTCGATATTTAGATGCATGGTCAGCTGATTTTAGATGTGATCAGTATTGAAAGATTCATGAGTGGGTTTCACTGTGCAACAATATCAACATATTGAACAGATTTTCTCAAAGGTGTGAATCTTTTTATCCGGGTTCAACTGCAATTTCATTCATGAGACAATCTGACTGGTTTATAAAATCAGACTTGGGACTGTTATAACATGCAATGACGATATCATGCGAAAAAAGAGGCAATTGTGGCATAAAATTAGTAAAACAAAATGCCGATTTGGAGGTATTCTGGGGGTCTTTTACCCCTTGGCAGCATAAAAGTCCATGAAATACCTTGCATGATATCAATTTCTAAGAGTAACCCCGATATTTTCCATAGTTTTTCCATGATAACAGTTCATTTTTGCATAAAAGATGCCGATTTTATAAAAATGAGAATTTTCACTCGAATAGCACACGTCAGAGAAAGGGTTAATTTACCTGGTTGTGAACATTCTATCAAAGTTTAACTGACATATTCTTAAATGAGACACCCTGCCTGATGAAAATAATCAAATTTGGCACTTTTAAAACATATTATCATATTTATCCCAAATCATTGGGCATTTAAGAGAAAACGTACAAGTTTTTGCTAAAATTGCACAAAAACTTCCAAAATTGGGGGTATTTTGTGGGTCCTTAGCCATCTTAGGAGCATAATACCCCCTGAAATAGCTTAAAACGTGTCCAATACGTAGAAATTCCCTGAAATAGCAACCATTCTAAATGTATTTTATGCTTATTGAAGTAAAGAATGAATTATTGAAAATGGCCATTTTCTCTTATGTTCCCACACTCAAGGGGTTAATTCACCATGTTGTGCAGAATTTCAACTACAACCTCAGTTTTCAAAAACTAGACATCCATACGGTGCAAATGAGACCGGTTTCAGCTTGTTATACCTCCGGTAGGGGTAGCTCCTAAATTAGAGCCCTTTTTCAGCCCCGGCCAATACACAATAATGTCTCTTACAAAGAATGGTGTACTCTGTGATGCAACAACTCACCTGTTTTATTACCTGCAAAATCGAAGATCTTTCAAGTATATTGGTCAGATGCATTTTTTTATTCTCTGTCTGTCTGTTTGTCAATCGCCAACAGGTCACAATTCTAAACCGATCGTCATGAAACTTTACAAAGTTGCAGAGGTCGTCTCAACTGAGAAGCCTATTGATTTTCAGGTCAAAGGTCAAAAGTCATCTCTTGGTGAAGTTTCTAAAATCGTCATTTTTCTTCCGATTGATTTGAAATTTGAAAAAGATTTGCAAATTGCATCACTGAATTTGGAGACCTACTTTTGAGGTTAAAGGTCATCAAAGGTCAACTAAAAGTCAACCTTCTAAAATCTTTTTTTTTAAATCTGAAAAATCATCAATTTACATCTTATTAACTTGAAGGTTGAAAAGGATTTGCCTCGTCCATCAATGAATTGGGAAAGCAACTATTTTTGAGTTAAAAAGGTCAACTCAAGGTCAAAAACTCTAAAATAATCAAATTTCATCTGAAAAATCAATTTTCATCCGATTAACCTGAAAATTAAGCAGCAATTGCACAGTGCATCACTGAGTTTGGAAACCAACTATTTTTTTGAGCTCAAAAGGTCAACTCGAGGTCAATCTTTTAAAATCATCAATTTCAATCTGAAAAATAATCAATTTTCATTCGATTGACCTTAGCTTTGATTAAGACTGTCAATTTTAATATTAATGAAATGGACAATTTCATGTATCCATGGCAACCTTTGGAAAGGGGGTGGGTTTTGCAATTATCGTGCTCTGCATGACGTGTTTTTCTTGTTAATTAATTGATTTAATTGCGATGATTAGAGACTTTTGCCTTTGTTTCAGTACGTGAAGGAGTAAGCGACCTTGAACTGCACACATTTCGTGTGCATGCTGTCTTAAGAACGAGTAAATGAATGACTGCACATGATCCATTCATTCCATGATAAGTTGGTTTCAACCTGTTAGGCTCGATACCACCAACTAATAGCATGGATTCTCAATAGAAATACCTGTTGGGTTCCGGACACGCCAAAGTTTGTTCTTGTGACCCTCCGTGGTAGGCAAGCCGTGCTGTGTCCAAGACCAACGTCCCATGAGTAGCTTGAACAGCAGTGCAGGGATCACAGATTAACTTTATAGCAAAGTAAGCGGTTTATGGGCTGATGTGGTTAAGCCTGGGAAACAACACACCTGCGAAACAGACTGTATGGACCGATGCGCTATATGAGATGTTTAAACATCCTCTGGATTGCATTACCTGTTTGATCACAGGTAAGGCAGGTAATCGTGATGCTCGAACATGGTATCCATTCCCTGTCTTACCTGGTTGACAACAAGAAAGGCAGGTCAACCTGATGTTCAAACATCCTCCCGTTTCATTAACTACTTGCCTTACATGTTGTCAATTTTATCCCAAATCATGGATCTGTAAGTGTTACACGGATTGTTTCGTTCATCCCGCTCGACAACCTTGTGTTCCCACCACTACAACCGCAACGGCATGTCAACAATCGGTGGGAAGAGTTGAGAGGGGTCGGGATGAGTCATGGGCTAGAGTTGAAGGGAGGAGGGGGGTAAAGAGTGGGTATGTTAGTAATAAAGAGCAAAAGTTTTACCCAACTCGTGAAAATGATCCTGAAGGGAAATATCTGGTTTGGGATTGTTGCATTTTCCAACATCACTCGGAATTCGGTTGATGGACTGAATGACCAAATTTGATTTGGTTTGCAAGATTAATTTACAAATTGACCCTTGTTTAGGTATTTACACAAATGATCACACTGCAGGGAGAAATCGTTCAAAATCTGAGGGAGTATCTGAGGGAGTATCTGAGCGGGAATCTGAGGGAGTATCTGAGTGGGAATCTGAGGGAGTATCTGAGCGAGAATCTGAGGGAGTATCTGAGCGGGAATCTGAGGGAGTATCAGAGTGGGAATCTGAGTATCTGAGCAGGAATCTGAGGGAGTATCTGAGCGGGAATCTGAGCGGGAATCTGAGGGAGTATCTGAGCAGGAATCTGAGGGAGTATGAGTGAGAATGTGAGCGGGAATCTGAGGGAGGATTTGAGTGGGAATCTGAGTGGGAATCTGAGCGAGTATTTGAGTGGGTATCTGAGTGGGAATCTGAGCGAGTATTTGAGTGGGTCGCTGAGTGGGTATCCGAGCGGGAATCTGAGGGAGTATCTGAGTGGGAATCTGAGGGAGTATCTGAGTGGGAATCTGAGTGGGTATCTGAGCGGGAATCTGAGGGAGTATCTCAGTGGGAATCTGAGGGAGTATCTGAGCGGGAATCTGAGGGAGTATCTGAGCGGGAAACTGAGGGAGTATCTGAGCGGGAATCTGAGGGAGTATCTGAGTATCTGACTGGGAATCTGAGGGAGTATCTGCGTGGGGATCTGATGGAGTATCGGAGTGGGAATGTGAGGGAGTATCCGAGTGGGAATCTGAGCGAGTATCTGAGTGGGTATCTGAGTGGGTCTCTGAGTGGGTCTCTGAGTGGATATCTGAGGGAGTATCTGAGCGGGAATCTGAATGGAAATCTGAGGGAGTATCTGAGTGGGAATTTGAGTGGGAATCTCAGTGAGTATCTGAATAGGAATCTGAGCGAGTATTTGAGTGGGTCTCTGATCGACTATTTGAGTGGGTATCTGAGTGGGAATCTGAGTGAGTATTTGAGTGGGAATCTGAGCGAGTATTTGAGTGGGTATCTGAGTGGGAATCTGAGGGAGTATCTGAGCAGGAATCTGAGGGAGTATTTGAGTGGGAATCTGAGCGAGTATTTGAGTGGGAATCTGAGCGCGTATTTGAGTGGGAATCTGAGTGGGAATCTGAGCGAGTATTTGAGTGGGAATCTGAGCGAGTATTTGAGTGGGAATCTGAGCGAGTATTTGAGTGGGAATCTGAGCGAGTATTTGAGTGGGAATATAAGGATTTGAGCGGGAATCTGAGCGGGAATCTGAGTGGGAATCTGAGCGGGCACTTGAGTGGGAATCTGAGCAATTATTTGAGTGCAAATCTGAGCGAGTATTTGAGTGGGTATCTGAGTGGGAATCTGAGCGAGTCCCTGAGTCGGAATCTGAGCGAGTGTTTCAGTGGGAATCTGAGCGAGTGTTTGAGTGGGAATCTGAGCGAGTGTTTGAGTGGGAATCTGAGTGAGTGTTTGAGTGGGTATCTCAGTGGGAATCTGAGAGAGTATTTGAGTGGGACTCTGAGCGAGTATTTGAGTGGATAACTGAGTGGGTATCTGAGCGGGAATCTGAGGGAGGACCTGAGCGGGAATCTGAGGGAGGACCTGAGTGGGCATCTGTGGGAGTATCTGAGTGGGAATCTGAGTGAGTATTTGTGTGGGTATCTGAGTGGTAATCTGAGCAAGTATTTGAGTGGGTCTCTGAGCGACTATTTGAGTGGGTATCCGAGTGGGAATCTGAGCGAGTATTTGAGTGGGAATCTGAGCGAGCATTTGAGTGGGTATCTGAGTGGGAATCTGAGGGAGTATCTGAGCAGGAATCTGAGCGACTATCTGAACAGGAATCTGAGAGTGTTTGAGTGGGAATCTGAGGGAGTATCTGAGTGGGAATCTGACGGAGTATCTGAGCAGGAATCTGAGTATGTGAGTGGGAATCTGAGGAAGTATCTGAGCGAGAATCTGAGCGAGTGTTTCAGTGAGAATCTGAGTGGGTATCTGAGTGGGAATCTGAGCAACTCTCTGAACAGGAATCTGAGTGAGTGTTTGAGTGGGAATCTAAGCGAGTATCTGAGTGGGAATCTGAGTGAGTATTTCAGTGGGAATCTAAGTAGGTATCTGAGCGGGAATCTGAGGGAGTATTTGAGTGGGAATCTGAGCGACTATCTGAGTGAGTATCTGTGCGACTGTCTGAGCGAGTTTCTGAGTGGGAATCTGAGCGGGAATGTGAATGGGGACCTGAGGAGGTATTTGTGTGGGTATCTGAGAGACTGTTTTGATTGGGTATCTAAGTGGGAATCTGAGCGGGAATGTGAGTGGGGTCCTGAGGAGGTATTTGAATGTAGGTATTTGCGTGGGAATCTGAGAGACTGTATGATTGGGTATCTAAGTGGGAATCTGCATGAGTATTTGAGTGGGGACCTGAGGGGGTATTTGTGTGGGTATCTGCGTGGGAATTTGAGGGACTTTGTGATTGGTTATCTGAGTGGGAATCTGAGCGAGTATTTGAGTGGAGACCTGAGGATGTATTTGTGTGGGTATCTGCATGGGAATCTGAGGGACTGTGTGATTGGGTATCTGAGTGGGAATCTGAGCGAGTATCTCAGTGGGTTTCTGCATGGGTATGTGAGGGAGTGTCTGAGTGGGAATCTGATGTGGTATAATCCGAGAATGTAATTTCCTCCCACACAAGTCCTCTTATTTGTTTTGTTTGTCATTCCACTCAACTCGGTAAGTACGTGACTTGTTTTGTGTATTTGCTTTGGTTCAAGCCTAAGATCATGTCTGGCATTTTGAAAGAAATCTGCGCCAGGAATGTTACGTGGGCGTGACGGGTCTGACGCCCTTTTTATCTTTCATTTCCACTCGGGCTTGTATGTGGCAGAGATGATTGTCAACGAATTTCTCATAATACTTCGAATAGTATATAATAGTTACAATCTCTTGAAAGAACAATAATTGTTAATTTTAACTATAATAACTCGTAACATTGAGGCACATGAAGTTTGTCTTGATTCTTCCCTGAGTCTCTACTTGTACACAAAACCAACCCCTCCAGTTTTAGACCTTTTTGAGCAATGTTCACACAGAAAATGCAGGACTGTACAATGACACAGATATTAATGTACTTTCACATGGGTCGGGGGACATTAGGCGACAGTAGACAAATTAACAGTATCCAGGTTTCAAACCTGGCTGATAAGCGGTTCTTGGTGCACAGTTGTCGAAAAGGTGTTATTGTTACATCTTACTTGGCAGCTGTATGTACAGGTAGTGGACAAAAAATGGAAACACCAATGTAAAGCCACTTAATTTGGCATTGGGCCACCCATGTGCTGCCAGTACGGCCTGTATGCACCATGGTATAGAGTCCACCAGCGTGTAGAATTCTGCAGGATGGATGCTGCACCATTCTTCCACAAGAAAATCAATTATCTCACACCTGTTTGATGGAGGTGGAAAACACTGTTTCAGGTGTCATTCCAGAATATCCCATAAATGCTCGATTGGGTTCAGATCTGGTGACTGAGAAGGCCATAACATATGGATATAACAGTCATGTTCATCAAACCATTGGGTGACCACACGTGCTTTGTGGATGGGGGCATTGTCATCCTGGAAGACACCCCTCCCGGCAGGAAAGAAATGCTGCAACACGTGGTGAATATGATCACTCAGTTCCATTAAGTAGTTATTGGCATTGGCCTTGCCTTCTAAGGGAATGACTGCACCTAAGCCATTCCAGGAAAATGCACCGCACATCATTGTAGAACCACTAGAACCCTTCACTGGTGGAACCAAGCTCTCAGGGTTGTGGAGTTCTTTAGGTCGGTGCCACACATTCACTCGTGTTTGTCGAGAACATCGTGAAGGATGATGCATCTGATCATATCACATTTCTCCACGGCTTTGTAGTCCATTGCCTGTGCTCTTTGCACAACTGGACTCACAACCATGCATTGCCACGTGTGATGTGCGGTTCGTGTACTGCAACCCGACCTGGTATCCTGCTCTGTGGAGTTCTCATTAGACAATTTTTGATGAAATTGGCTGCGTGTGCCACAGGTTGAAATTTACCATCAATTGATCTGTAGTTGCTCACTTGCTTTGCCTTGCACTTCAAATTAATGAACGGATATCACGATCCTGGAAGATGTGTTTCCGTCCACCGTTGCCCTTTGCTGATGTACAGTATGTTGCCCTTAGACACCATTGCTTGTGAAACCAGCAAGATGAGCTGTTTTTGTCTCTGACGCTCCTGCCAAACGCACCCCAAGACTCACCCATCTTTCAGTCAATTAGTCTCCTCTTGCAGTCATGTTAGCCATAATTATAGGCAACCAAAACTGCACAACATTTTTATACATTACCCAAAGCATGCCTGAATGTTATTTGCTGAATCAACACATGGGCCACACATGCATGGAAGTCGTTACTTTCATTTTACTTGGTGTCCATAATTTACCCAGGTGTTTCCATTTTTCAGTTCACTATGTGCGTGCGTGTATGTGTATGTGTATGTGTATGTGTATGTGTGTGTGTATGTGTATGTGTATGTGTGTGTGTGTGTGTGTTTGCCCAGACGTGGATGAGAATATGAAACTAGAATTAAATTTCAAATATGTGTGTGTACACAATGCAAATGAATTTAAAAAGTAATTTAACTCGAGAGTTCATTGAACACCTTACCCCACTCAGTGTTTACAAACCAGGACATGGTCGGGATTTGCGAGCAGCAAATTTGATGATGTAAAATTCCGTAATATTTTCTCCATGTCCTGCATTGATAAATGGAAGGGTTTTGTAAGTGTTAAAATGCGATTGGTGTTCTCTGGTGTTCAAGTGTATAATTCAATTGAAGTAAAATATAGATGTTAAAGATTGTAGAAGAAAAAATTCAGAAGTTTACTGCTGTTAACAGTGTCTTTTATACCACCAATTATATGGAGGATGGGTTCTTGGTACAACCTTATTGATAAGGGGTTCTTGGTGAACACTTCGTAATAATATTATAAATGAAAAGGCAAACAAACATATGTATGTGAGGAAAAGTGCACCCCCAGACCAGGGGTCAAACCTTGATCCTCCAGTGAACTGTACCATTGTTCTGTCACCTGAGATATCTGGGTGACCCACAGGCAAAGCACATAATTCTTCCACATCTATAGATGCCACTCTCTTTCCCCCGCTGCGACTGACAGACACACTGCCAACCATCGGAGCAGCGACGGCCTGTCCAAGAGAGGTCTTCCCCCTGTAGGGTGACAATTCCATGACTGCTATTATTCATCACAGGGGGCATAGTAATACAATTATAAATGAACAGGCAAACAAAGAGGAAAACTGTATGCTTAACCTGTAGGTTGCCCAGATTGTTCAGATGGCAGAGCATGGTGTGGTTCACTTTAGGATCTGGGTTTGATTCCTGGTCTGGGTACATAATTTTCACACATAGGCATATTATGACTTATGGATAAGGATTTCATGGTGAACACATCTTATCCTGTGCTTGAGAAGTAAAAACCAGGGTTAAGTGATCTGGAGTGTACATATGTTGTTTGTGTCTGCATTTTGTTCAGAGTATGCATCAAAAACCATTCAGCGGAGGAAATTGAAACTTTACCATGAAACATGACCATGTATATCTGGTCACTGAATTCAACCACCAACTATTTTTGAGGTCAACATAGGCCAAAAGGTCAACATCGGTCGAATTCCTAAAATTGTTAATTTTCATCTGATTGACTTGAAATTTCAATAAAATTTTCATAAAATAACCAGCGTGTGTCACGTAGTCTGGTAGCCATATTGGATCGAAGGGAAATCTTTGAAAATCTTCATACGAGAAAACGCTTAACCCCTCAATGCAAAATTAATCCAATTGACCAACTAACCATGGGAAATATGGTTTGATAAAGATGATGTCTTTGGTCACGTGGTCTGGCAGCCATATTGGATCAAAGAAAAAGAGATAAAAAAAAAGAGTTGGCTCGCACCAAATCCTTCTCAAAACTGTGCGGGGTATAAATACCATGAAGTTAAGAAGGGGTTCTTGGTGAACACCTATTGATAAGGGGTTCTTGGTTCATACTTATTGATGAGGAGCAAGATGCACAAAGCTGAATCGATGACGTTTTATCATCACCCACAAGACTTTGTTTAACGATGTGCTTCATGGTGTGGCTGTTGTTTATTGCAACCAAGTAACGTGCAGAATCTAACTGCATACCTGTGATGTAACGGCAAAACAGACCACCGCAAGATCCACAGAGAACACGAGGAAATTATATTGGTTTTACAAATCCACCACGATCTTCAGATGGGTTTGAATCTGCAGCTGTTGGTGGATTTTTGGTTAAATTTTAAAATTCAAATCTCCTTCATATATAAATACGAGGTGTGTTCAAAAAGTATCAAACCTTAATTTTTCGTATGTAAACAAATGAAGCTATGGAGGCGTGGTTTGGTGCACGTCTGTAGGCGATCCTAATTTGTATGCGTGAATATTTTCCCACCTGCAGAAGCTATCAGTCGCCGACAGACCGCCGATGAGTGAGGAAGTGTCAGTGAGCGCCATCGGATTTTCGGTTTTGACAAAATGACGGAAAAACTTGAACAACGCTACTGTATCACATTTTGTGTAAAGCTAGGCGATTCCCAACTGGAAACGATCCGCAAGATTCAACAGGCTTTCGGGAACAAAGCAATGGGCACCACACAGATAAAGAGTGGTACAACCGCTTCAAAGATGGTCGCACATCAGTGGAAAGTGAAGCACGTTCTGGTAGGCCCTCAACATCCCAAAATGAGATCGCCATTGACCAAGTGAGGACCCTGCTGATGCAGGATCGTCGAATCACGATCAGAAAACTTGCAGATGAGGTGGGCGTCAGCATTGGATCCGTTCATTCCATTGTGACTGAGGATTTTGGCTTAAGGAGAATCTCAGCGAAGTTCGTGCAAAAGCTGCTAAAGATCGAGCAGAAGCAACTCCGTTTGGAGATCGCACAGGACATGCTGGAGACTGTGAACAGCGATCCCAACTTCTTCAACACAGTGATCACTGGCGATGAGACCATAGTGATCCGTCATTTTGTCAAAAACGAAAACCCGACGGCGCTCACTTGCACTTCCTCACTCATCGACAGTCTGTCGGCGACTGACAGCTTCTGCAGGCGGGAAAATATTCACGCATACGAATTAGGATCGCCTACATACGTGCACCAAACTACGCCTCCCTAGCTTCATTTGTTTACGCACGAAAAATTAAGGTTGGATACTTTTTGAACACACCTCGTATGCCTGGTGTTGGCTTAATGCCTTTGATCCTCGAGTTCTGAGTTCAAATCTCACTCAGCTGTTGAATTAATACCAGATGGGGTTAACTCGACCTGTCATCCTGCAGAGGTCGGCAAAATGAGTGCCTGCATGCTGGTATACTGTGTCGGAGTGGCGACCCGTCCAATATTGTGCCCAATCGCCAAGGAGACTGCTTAAGCAACAACAACACTCTGCAAAGAGTGTGGTCCCAATCTCCTCCTCCTCATATATAATGATGAGTGATACATTCTGCATTACTTGCTCTCTGGAGCGGATGCAAATCCCGCTGTCCAGTATAGCAGCATTTTCTCTAGGGTGACATTGATCCTATAGTACTCTTGGAAAAGACTAGAACATTGTGCGCCGGACAAATTCCACATTCCTACCTTGGTCGAGGGATCATGCTTCGATGGCACCCTGTGATGGGGGTGTATGGAAACGTCGACCAACCAGTCATGGTCACCCTGATGTCTCCAAAAGGGGCGTTGGAACAACAATTGTTCATTTGTACACTGTCTTTCCTGTCGAGGTCAAGGTGGTGATGCCTCAAATGGTGTCACTGAAATTTCTTCGAAAAACAGATCTCAAGGTTGTTCGTTTATCTCTATATACTGAGAAGTGTCGTTCATTCTCCTTTGCTTGTTGAGTCCAACTGTGGTCCTAACTACCCCACTGTCAGGTTTGATGCTTTGTCATCCTCCGTCATGTCCCTTCTTCCATGAGTCTCGATCTTGTATTGAATATATATATTATAACCGCTGTGGTTTTGTTCAATAAGACTTGTAATCTCTAGGTCCCAATCATTCTTTTCTCATGATATTACATGGCCATCGGTGAAATGAATCTGCAAAGGCTCTTCAAAATGTTCTCGGAACTTTCAGACTTACTTTTTTTTTTTTTAAATACAAGTTATAATATTGACAAGGGGTTATTGATACATATAATTAAGGGTAAAATATTTAATCCTCTTAAAAACTCATCAAACTGGGGAGACAGCTTGATGGACCTCCCGTTAATGATGTAACTAACACTCCTTGCAAAAATGTACGCATTACTAATTGGATCCTCATCAAATTCCTATAAAATCTCATGGAAAATGAATTGGAGTTTATTTACTTATTTATTTATTTGTTTTTTGCTTTTTGACACCATCAAACACCCCACATGGTATCAGGTCCATAATTGGAACTTGTTGCATTCGGGTACTTGTGAAGGAAGCTGGGGGTTGAGGGTGGCGGAGACCTTTCCTCTAACACGCAGATGTGAAACTCAGGGATCTGATCGAGGATGATGTAGGAAAGGTCCACCAGGGTGCACAGCTGCAGGGAGTTCTGACAGTACAAGGAGTTGTGACTTGATCAATACAAGGAACTTCAATGCAGGAGCATGAGGAGCCCATTGGGCCCCTTAAGCCTGCGCAATGGTTGTCAATATCTTGAAGTACCCACCACAATAATCCCCATTACTTTAAGATACCGAACTCAAATTTAATACTATCTGCGGTTTATGGTGTCACAACCTTTCCAGCAAAACTGGTTCATGCCTAAACTGCTGTCTGAGTGAAATACCAGGTCTGGATTAACAATGGTGCCTGAGAGTCATGGTGCACAGGCCGGGGGCCCTTCATCTTGGAGAGGCCGTCAATCGACATTTATTTGCCTTTACCTTAATTCATCACAAGAAAATACCACCCGTCACTTCACTGACGGTAATACTAAAGGGGGAAGGGAGAAAAAGAGGGAGAGAGGGGTGGGTGAGAGAGAGCGGGAAGAGTGAAGAGGTGGAGGAGAAAGGAGAGAGGAGGGAGGAAGGGAGGGGAGAGAGGAGGGAGGAAGGGAGAGAGGGGAGAGGGGAGGGAGGGGTGAGGGGAGGGAGGGGTGAGGGGAGGGAGGGGAGAGAGAGGAGGGAAGGGGAGAGAGGATGGAAGGGGAGGGAGGATGGAAGGGGAGGGAGAGGGGAGAGAGGAGGGAAGGGGAGGGAGGAGGTTAGGGGAGGGAGGAGGGTTGAGGGAAGGGAAGACAGTGTGAGGTGAGAGGAAGGGAAGTCAGACGTGTGGTGGAGCATTAAATACAATTCATACCGTCTCATTAAATGATTCGACATAAAATATCAGTGAAGAGTGAAACAAAACTATGTCTGAAATCCATTTTCTATCGCTCATACTACAAACACACCCTGGAGACAAACTCCCGTCCAGACATAAATACCACCTGGATGCGTCTGGAGTAAAGCTATCTAGAGAAAAACACTGCCCAGATGCGTCCGGAGCCAAGCTGGCCAGAGACAAACACTGCTAAGACACATCCGGAGACAAACTCCCGTCCGGTCATAAACACCACCAGGACAAGTCCGGAGACAAACCCTGCCTGGACACATCTGGAGACGAACACCGTCCGGATATGTCCAGAGACAGAAGGAGAGAGGGAGCGAGAAGGAAGGAGAAGGAGGGAGGTAGAAGGAGGGAGGGAGAGGGAGGGAGAGGGAGGGAGGGAGAGGGAGGGAGAGAGAGGAAGGGGAGAGAGGAAGAGGTAGAGGTGAGGTAGAGGTGAGGTAGAGGGGAGGGAGAGGGGAGGGAGAGGGGGTAGAGGGGGGAGGCAGGGGGGAGGGAGAAAGAGAAAGAGAGAGAACGAGAGAGAGAGAGAACGAGAGAGAGAGAACGAGAGAGAGAGAACGAGAGAGAGAGAACGAGAGAGAGAGAACGAGAGAGAGAGAACGAGAGAGAGAGAACGAGAGAGAGAGAGAACGAGAGAGAGAGAGAACGAGAGAGAGAGAACGAGAGAGAGAGAGAGAACGAGAGAGAGAGAACACGAGAGAGAGAACCAGAGAGAGAGAACCAGAGAGAGAGAGAGAACGAGAGAGAGACAGAAAAGATATATTTTTACATATATATATATATATATATATATATATATATATATATATATATATATATATATACATATACATATACATATATATATATATATACATATATATATATATATATATATATATATATATATATATATATATATATATATATATATATATATATATCGGAAATAATGTTATGCTTTGTGAAAACACACACACACACACACACACACACACACACACACACACACACACACACACACACACACACACACACACACACACACACACACACACACACACACACAAACACACAAACACACAAACACACAAACACACACACACACACAAACACACACACACCGCTTGGCCAATATTGACAATTTTTGGGGAATTTGCAGGTTGGAGTCAGTGTGATTACCAACTGCAGTACTTACTGTATAAAACCCAGACACCTTGAGCAGCTTTCACTGAAAAACAACGTTACATTTATATAGACGTTCCAGGTGTGTTCACAAACATTATTCTTTATAAACAGCTGCGTGTGACGGGTGGAAAAAAAAATTTGGCTCGGTAATTTATAAAGCACATTAATACAGCAAAAGGGTCGGAAATTGGGTGTGATTTCACAATAACTCGCTCAGGATGATGGAGCACGAAACACTCGCTCTGAATGACGTGACACGGAAAAAGTGTCCACAAAGAGTGAATGATTCGCTCAGAATGATGTGGCGTGGTTATGCTGTCGACAGTGGGCGCTCGGCAAGTGGCTTAAGCACTATTACAAGAACTCCAATTAAATGGTTGATAAGGAACGGTTGGTCAGGCTGTTGCTGCATACCTTAAAGGATCCCTTTAACTTTAAAGCCGGTCTTCACCGTGCACGCAGCAGTGAATTAAATAAAATTAATTAATGAAGTAAAATGACTTCATCCACAAAAGAGTTGCAGCTTCATGGAGAACAACCCTGGAGACATCACACAGTTCAATCACCCGTGAAATAAGAATAGCAGAAAATCCACCATTTCGCCTGCTCTTCTATGCACGTGTCACGTGGTACATCTGTTCGGGGTCCGTACAAACATTGTAACTTTTTTTTTTTAAACATCCGTTTTTTTACCAGATTGCTTTGATTCCCTGTTGAGCACCTCGTGAGACCTCCGAAAATATAGACACAGATCTGGCAGACGCTATGGAGAGGCAGTCTCTCGGGGGACAGGGCACGAGGTCCAGCAGTGAATGCATTGAATCATGCTGCTCAATAAAGCTCGTTAATTTTGTTACATTCCAAAATTTTTTGTTTACTCAATATAATGCTCCAAACAGCAGAAAAAGATAAGTTTAATCCTTTGAAAATTACACATTTTCTTGTGTACGTTATGGAGAAGGAAGGAACATCGGCTTGCTTTCTTAAAGGAAATAAATATATCAGCTTAATTATTTCTTTAAATTATCAGATTTCGACACTTAATTAGTCCGGACGATATCCGATCCTGAAAACCGAAATAATATTTCGATGATATCCTTTAATTAGTCCGTGAGAGTTGATCGTGGAAAATTGTATCATATAATGTATGAAAATCACTCCAAGCTCTTAATTTAAAAACTACAGTATTTACAAAAGCGATGTACACAACGATTCATAGCTATGATGAACAGGCATTCAATATGAGTGAGGAAAGTGGAAAAAATACTTGATCATTAAGAAATTGTTGTGGCCTGTTCCAAGTCAAGGCATGGTTGAGGTGTCGAGGTAATATATCAGCTGGAGTGCGAAGTAGGTTGTGTGACCTGACGTCGCACTGGACACTCGCCACCATGTTTTCAGCCATCAAGTCGTCAACATGATTTTGATAGTTTTTTGATGAATATCAGGGCGTAAAATGAGGTGATATTACCTTGACTCTTGCGCACAATTTTGGACGGGTCACCACTCCGACACAGATATTGATATTGTAATATATTGTTGCAGCTACGGGTACCGAGACACCAACTTGTCACTCAGGGGGATTAATCGGAGGTTGTCCTCGGTAGAACTGGACCTGGGGCCACCTCTCACAATTAACGTTGTGGTACGGTGGGTTGTTTTACAACCACGAACGCCACCCAGTCAACCACGAGTTCCAGTGTCCACCGTCTAATTATTCCGTTTAACTAGAGGTCACGTGGTTACCTGAGCGGGGAGCGTGCCCTCGGCAAAGCACCAACGTTATCTCGATTAGATTTTAATTCGGGCAGCCAAGCATTTTAACCGCTGGTGCGTGCCGACGATTTTTGGTCAAATCCGTGGTAATTACCTCCCAGTCTATCAGGTTCGGACAATGCCAGACCAATGGAAGGAAAGGATAAACACGGACAGATTGGAAATCGACAAATAATTTATTAATAATAAAATAAATAAATAAAATAACTTTTTATTTGCTGAGGTAAATAAAGAATGAATTTCAAAGCAAAATCAATCAAAATGCCAGGAAAGAGACAAAGAGCAGATGCTTATCGGGGGTTGACTTACTTACAGCAAAACACAGACAAGGGTACCCAACAGATCATTCAGGGGGAGGAGGGGGGGGTGGAAGAATCGTCTCGCTCACCAGAAAGGCGTCCGTAAAGCGAAAACGTCCTGAAATGCGTGCGTGCGTGTCACGTCCGTCGCCAGCACCCAGCTTTGCCGTGCACCCTCTCGCGGGGCAGCCTTGAATGCCAGTTGAAGTCTGGAGGGCACCGAGATCGTCTGTCACAGGTTTAGACCCTGGTGTTGTTGGTGACCGACCCGTGCCTCACTCGTTTGCGGCGCTGCTCACACCCACACCACACGTTCGCTTGCCAAAGCAATGGGAAAGACGAATTGTCTCGTTATTGGCGCTGGTCAGACACCCGCTTCTTGCTCGCTTCTCAAGCTTACTTCTCGTTCTCTTCTCCCTCCCTGGCTTTCTTTCGCCCCGCTATCTTTCTTTCCCGCTTTTCTCCTCTTTCACTTTTTTCTCCCCTTTCGCTTTTTCTCCTCACAACGTACCTCTCACTCGTTTTTATATCTCCGGGCCGTCTCCACGAGGTGCCGTCCGCCCCAAACTCACCCCGCCCCACTGGCGCATGGTTACCATGACGACCCGTGCGCTCTCAAAAAAGGCGTATGTCGGAGCTCACGAAAGATTGTTGCTGAGGAAGAATGGGGTTAGAGCTCGTGAAAAAAATGTGTGTAAACATGTCTGTCATAAAGAAAAAAAGCTTCCCAAAAGAGAGGGGATCTATCCTTCACTCTTCTCAATGAATCACATTGAAGATCCCATTAGACATAGGGATGGGGCTAATCTGAACATGCATTTAAGGAAATAACTGTCAAAGGACCTGGATGTGTGGATGCATTCATCAGACCGGATTCTGAAATCCGTAACACTACCCCTTTCCCTATCCCAGACTCGTCCCGAGTCGTCCAACAGCTGGCGACATCGGTTTAATGAAAAAAAAAAAAAAAACGACATTGCAATTGGCACTACCGTGTGACATGCAGGTGAAGTTACCCCCTACCTTGTAGGTTTTAACTCTACCCTTCAGTGTGTGTGACAATTTAAGCTAGATATTTCCCACCTGATGCATTGGGAACTACCTAACTGAGTCACACAGACATCCTTGTGCCGCACCGAAATTGCCAGAATTTTTGAAACTACAACACATAACCAGTGGGCTTTAATAATTGACAGAACTATACAACTATATACAATTTCTGACCCAGGACGTGGAGAAAGGCAGAAGAAAAATTGTGGAGAGGGGGAAGAACACCTGCTGATTCTTGCCACCTTCATGCTCTTCACCAGCACAACTAACAAAATAAACCGGCAGGCCAGTGACCAGCATACAGGCCATAAACGTTGTGGCCTTCCAAACAAAAATGACGAAGAAGCAGCAGCAACAACAACAGAGCCACTTCTTCCACAGAGCTGTGTTTGTGCAGTTCATGGTCATGGTGATACGTGGCAAAGGTGAAGCAAAGTGGCATGAGCCTGGTACGTGGCTGGTGTGAAGCTGCTCTGAGCTGGTATGAACTGGTAGAAGCTGGAATGAGCTGGTATGAGTTGGTAGGAAGCTGGTATAAAGCTGGAATGAGCTGGTATTAACTGGTAGGAAGCTGGTATAAAGCTGGAATGAGCTGGTATTAGCTGGTCGGAAGCTGGTATGAAGCTGAAATCAGTTGGTATTAGCTGGTAAGAAGCTGGTATATAGCTGGAATGAGCTGGTATGAAGCTTAAATGAGCTGGTACAAAGGGGCTGCAACAAAGGGGCAGTCCATAAGTGTGGTGGCATGCTGCTACAGTAAATGCAGTTCAACAAAATAAAACAAACAAAACCACCATGATAACTGGAACGGTGTCACCTGGTATGAGGCTGCAGCGAGTAGCAGTCCACAGAACAGGTGTGGGTGGAACACAGGTCACGGAGCGAATGGTGAAGTGAGGCGAGTGATGCCTTGATGCAGAACAGGTGATCCAGCAAGGCAAGCGATGCCTTGATGCAGAACAGTTGATCCAGCAAGGCGAGCGATGGTTGATGCAGAACAGTTGATCCAGCAAGGAGAGCGATGCCTTGATGCAGAACAGCCTGGATGGTCCTCGGGCAGTGGCGAGACAAAGCGAAACAGAAAGGCAAACAGCAAACAGCACGAAAAGAAAAAAAAGGTAATCCAGGTAATGCCAAACACCAGGTCCGACCAACATGGTCAGCGGTCCCTGGTGTGCACATACCTGGGGCGGTGGCGGTGGTGCCAGGAGAGAGAGCTCGAGGTTGGCCCGACTTGTCCGCACCCATCCGTCTTTCACATATACACTACCCTAGCCCCCCTCTTTTTACAATTCGTCATGACGTCTCTTCTCCTATATCCCACTATACCCATTGCCAAATTCGCACCCAATCCCCCCAAGGTTCCTTGGGTAAGGAAAAGCCGAACTGCATGCAATCTTTCACTTACATCGTGACAAGTCACATTCTCGAGTCCGACAGGAGGGCAAGTCCAGCAGCCGGCGATCATCCCGACAGTGGATGGTGCGAAGGGGTCTTCATCAATCCTAACGACGCTAATATTGTTACACTTTTAAACTTTCCCCAGGGGTATACCCTGCCAAGAGGCCTTTGTTAAACTATGGGGTTCTAAAAACCCAAATTCCCATCACTTATGTGTTGGTGCTCTTACAATTTTGGGCCTTGCCCATCAAATGTTCTTTCTGTGCCATCGCACAATTTCGTGGCTGGGTAGTGTGGCTCCACTAGCAGGTCCGCCCACCTGCATACTCACCATGAGCACCCCTGGGACACTGAAGCTGCCTCCGAGCTTGCCTGCTACTCACCCGAACATGGGGGATGCCTTCATTGGCACTCCCCCTCACAATACCCTCTTGGCATTTTGGCGCCCCGGGTCCCCCTGCTCAGGCACCCGGTCCCATTGAACACTAGGCACCTGGTCCCATTGAACACTACACTGGCACGCCAGGCCCCTTTCCTCGGGTACCTGCGTCCACTAATAGACTAATGGCCCCCTGGACCGCCCTACAGCCTCACCTGGCCGACGAGCCCCCAGCGCCCGGGGTGCCTGCTTCATCCGAACACTGCACTCACAAGCCACACCTCCCAGCCGGTCAATCATCTCCTGCACCCTGCACACAAAAAAATGCTTTTAAAAACTTTCCACAATCAGCACCAACCGCATAACGATATCCATGTGTAAATTTACCTCATCCCTCTACCTAACTTTAAACTAACTCCCGGGTTTCCTTGGGTGGGATCCACTCCCCACATTCAATCCTTCACACCATGCATTCCATTACTCACTCACACCGGCCATTTCCCTGCCCTCACACTCATAATTCATCGATCACATGCAAACACATTTCCACTCACCGACACAGCATCACCTGACTACGTCCCCCTAAATAACTCGTGCACCCTCGTCATCCCTTATAGTAAATGCACGTTCCATTTAACTCTATCGCTAAGCTAAGTCCCCACTACACGTTCATGTCTCTCCCTAAACAGTCCCCATTGTCGCTCTGGGTCCCTAAATTTATCCCAGCCCTCCCTCATGGTCGCTGCTTCGGTACCCACATAGAGGCTACCATCGCTGGCACTCCCATGTGGGCCTAACAATGCTATCCCCCGAGGCGAGTGCTCCTTTGCCCCGGGATGTGTGGGGCTGTTTCACAACTGCACTCCACACATGGGGGTTACTGTCACCGTCTCCCATGATAATGAGCCCTCTGCGTCTACAGAGGTGCTCAGTCACATGTCTGTTGTAAGCCAATTTGTGTTTGAATTCTTGCCACTGGGGATTGGTGTTTTCCCACGGGGAACCAAGCCGTGCTCGCCACGCCCATTGCTCATGCCGGGGGTACCGAGCATATTGCACACCTGGTCCCCGTGGAAAACAATTTGCAGCCAAATCCGTTCTGTTTCGCCGTCCGTGCTCCAGTGATTTATCTGTCACGGAGCGTTTACACGACGGCCCCTCTGAAACCATCAACACATCGCGCCACCGTCCGTGCTTGGGCGGTTGGCAAAGCACGGACCGCGCACACTCCCGTACCTCGTACACAGGGTCCCGTGGAGCCGACGTCGTTCCCAATACAACTCTGTTATTTCAGTTATTTCCTTCCTTACCTCATCCACCTCCTCTTTAACCATCGTTAATTCCCGATGCGTCCCTTGTATTTTCCCCTCTAACGTCACCTTCGTTCCTTCGTCGTTTCTATTTGTGTTTCCATTTCCCGTTCCTTTGTTCCCATCGTCTGTCACCTCCTCGACTCCCTTCGTCAGTTTCTCGTGTGCCATTTTACATTAGTTTTTAATTGCAGTCATCTCTCTCTTGTCGTTTCCTTCTTGGCGACTCTTAACTCCTTTATCACCCCTGTGTTCTTCCTCATTTGTTCCTTCAACTCATTCTGTCCTATCGTCAGTCCTTCTACCTCCTTCGTGATGTTTCCAATCTCTCCCATCAGTCTGGCCTCGCTCTCCCTCATCTCTTCTCGGACACCGATCCGACACTCCCTTACCTCCTCTCGTACCGCCGCCATTTCTCTTCCCATCGCTTCACTCATCTCCCCTTTTATTTAATCGTCCATCACGTCCATTTTCCTGCTCATCGGTTCCATTCTGCTGTTGTTTTCGTCCATTTTTCTGCTCATCGCTTCGTTCGACATTTTCATTTATGCCATTAATTGCCTCATGAACATCATGTCATTCTCGGGCTGCACTGGTGGCGATAACACGGCGTTCTGCGCTATCGCCGCCGCATTTTCCAGAGACCGAGTGTGGGGGTTATTTTCCATCTCTCCCATTCTTGAGGTCGGACATACGTCACAGTCACGTGACTTCGCTTGGTAACGCGACCGCCATATTGGCAAAGGGGAAAACAAACGCAGCACCGGTCGCAGACGCACGTACATCGTGGTTCACTTGCACGCTAAGCCGAGTGATTTTTTTTTTTGTCGATGTATTTCAGATAAATTGTTGATACATTGTGTTCACCCAAGTGTTTGCAATGTCATATCAATATGTAGAACATTTGCCAGGTGATGCATCGGCGAGATATCGAGCCAAAATACAGTTAATTGGCCTTGGTTCTTGGCCCAACCAGTACCCCGGTGATTCGTGGATCGACAACCCGAAAGAATGGCCGAACGTGCAATACCCGGACGAATACGCGTATCTAGTCAAGACAACAGGTATGTAATTCAATTTTAAACCAAGTTTTAACTGTGTATTATCAAATAATATGGCATAGGCAAAGCCGAGAAGCGAACGTAGAATTCTTCTTACATTCGCTTCTTAAATATATCAAATTAAACCGTCTTTTTGCTATGAAAAAATAAATATTACCTTAACATTACCTTCACAACAACAACTACACCACCAAGAACAAGATCTCATCTGCAAAAATAAATATTACCTCAATATTACCTTCACCACAACAACGACACCGCCGAGAACAGGATCTCATCTGAAAAAACAAATTCCTCAACATTACCTTCACAACGACAACTACACCACCTCGAACAGGATCTCATCTAAAAAAATAAATACTAGAAGTGAACGCACTATTCTTCTTACATTCGCTTCTGACTTTACCTACAACTTGTTCACAACTGTATACGCAATTTCCGGTTACTTCGGAAGCAGCGATCAAATAACGTAAATCACGATTAAAAATTATTTTTTGATGATGCGGGAGATATCTTTATTAAAATCAGTGGAGGAAATATACACCATGTCTGATATTATTTGGGTCTTTCATGTCTCCGACGATGCCTTTATCTCCCGGCATGCATCATTCCCCATGACAAAAACTGGAAACAAAAAAAAAAAACCAGAAGCAAAAAAAAAAAAACGGAAGCAAAAGGGTCATAGCCAACCACACAGATTTACAATTGCCAGGGTATTGTGTTGTTTTTGTTGTTTCCTATTCTCTCATGTGCACGTGTTAAGTAATATTCACAAGATAGAAATAAAACCCAATCGTGTTTATACACCGCACAGCGTTTTATAACAACCGGAAGCAAAAGGTCATAGATAACGACACGGATTCCAAATAGCCAGGGGTATTGTGTTGTTGTTGTTGTTGTTGTTGTTGTTTCCTATTCTCTCATGTGCACGCATTAAGTATGAAGCTCACTGCATTCGCTATAACTGTACTGGAGTGTTAATATATTATTTCAATTATTTATGAACTCCTGAGCTGACGTGGCTCGTTAGTAATAGTTTAATTGACCTGCCTTGTCTGTACTGTGTGACGGTGAGTCATCTGTGCTAGTTGTGGGTCACTCACTGACCCAGCAAGAATGTCAATGAATGATTAAAATATTGCTCACATTCATGTATAAATTCTGTGTTATCCCTGATTTTAATTATGTGTATGACTATGTGTATGAGCGTTGCCGTATGTGAGTGAGCATGTGTGCCTGTGTGTCTCGACGTTTTGTAATGATGTAGCAGTGCATGGCTATCTTGTGGCTGCTGAGTTGAAGCACCTGGGCTGAGGACAAGACTGCAGTGAACTTAAATGAAAGGCCGACACATTGTCATTGCATTTAGTTTGCAAGTTCTAATCCTATTAATGGCAATCAAGGGCAAGGCATTAAAGGTCCCCTGACATGAAAAATAAACTTGTTATTTATATATTAACTTGACCTTCCTCGTGAAGAAATCACCCATGTTTTTTTTTTTAATAAAAAATGGGATAATTAGAGCAATATTTCGATCATTTCTGGAGCCTTTCACAACTTGCTATGCCCCGCCCCTTAAAAAATTGACTTCAGCGAATCGCAGCGTGACGTCACATGCAGAAACTCGCACAGAGTGGATTGACTCGAGAGTCGAGATGTCACGCACCTTATAAAGTACGAACAAATGCATTTTGCACATGTTAGTGCAATATCTGTGATCGTCTTAATTCCAGTGATTGTTTCGCGAAAGTTTTTTTTTAATAGTTTTCGCCGTACTTTCGAAAATGCCTGCAAGATGTATCGTAGCAGGATGCAGCAATACAAGCAAAGATGGTGTTAGCCTTCATGTATTCCCGAAAGATGATAATCGTCAGAGAATATGGACATCTAAAGTGAGTTGAAGAGGGGAAACTGGAAAGGCCCCAGCGACAAGAGCGTCATTTGCAGCGCCCACTTCGAAAACAGTGACTTTGAGCACGGGCTCTATTCATCCCTCTATTCATCCCAACCTCTCATTCCTCACACACAGAGACAAGAAATTATGCTTCTGAACCATGTATGCACATTGCACAACAATCACAAGGCAATTATTTATCCCTTTACTACCTTGTCGTAGTCGTATACAAATCCAAAACATGTGTGCACAATAAAGGGCTTTACCATGTACACAAAATATAAAATTTGACTGTTTTTACCTTTCCATTAAAAAAAAAAAATTACAGGAACATACAAGTCAAATACTAACCATTAATATTGCATCATTTCAAGGCGCAAGGAGATAATTTTAAAATCAAACAATGTGAAAACCCTGCACCCACATTTGGCAGCTTATTAAATTGTTTGTTGAAACCAGCCTGCTGGGATAGGTACGATTCCACATACATGCAAGCCAGGTATGGCTGCACTCGACATACATGGGTTTATTCTAAAGTGAAGGTACTGCTTCCATTGGCATGCTATTCATTAACATTTAGCCAAAATGCTGTAATAAAAGAAAAGGGAAAAATATGTTGGCACAACTATGAAAGACAAATTTATCTGTCCTATTGCACGGCCTCATATCCTCGGGACTCTTACGCATTGACTTATACATTGTATGCATGCTAACTAATACAAGTTACTTGTCAACTCTCGAGTCTAGACTAGTCTGATAAATCCTTCGTCTGTCCGACTCGGCCGATAAATCTGACGTGCTGTAGCTTTCTTTTATTATTCTCTTTTCTTCATTGTTTTCTACTAGTGCTACATGACGACAGTAGGAATAAAATAAATAAAAATGCAACAGAACGTCAGATTTATCGGACTACTCGAGACAATTGTATCGCAAGGTGTGTTCTGCACACAAGTTTTCATCGTATCCGGACAGCGAGATTGCTTCGTTTTATGCACGGAGAGATACGGCCGATGACATGGGCTGGCCTTGTTTGTGATTAATTCGCTGCGAAGCACCATGTCCACTGCGCTGTTCACGTCACCTCACTGAAATATTTCTGATATCGAGCAGTATGCAAGTAGAATTTACATTATTGAATTATGAATAGGATTTAGTTTAACCAGTTGTTATTTCCGAGTCTTCCTTCGATGTCCTCCCTATCGTCATGAACTCTGGGAATTTCATCGCCACTTTCCTCTGCTTGTCCTGCTTCGGGCTCGAACTGCTAAGGCCGTATTTCATTTCCAGCTGCCTGAACTTCACCTCCCGCGACTATGTTATCCGACAATTCTCCATGTGATTCAGACCAAAATCCTTCATTTCTCTCACACTCACTGTCGCTACCAGACAAATGAAAGTCCATGCCATGCATTATTCAAAACCAAATGTTCGATTTTTTTTAAAGCAGAAACGAACGAAGCGATTGAGTTGACCAATCAAATGTGGAAACACACAGAAAGCCAATACAATCACGTAGACCACCAACCCGAGTAATTAACGTGCAGCCTTTGACATACTGTACTTGACGTCATGTGGGTTACGCCCCTTTCAGGAGAATTTTTAGGGGCGTTCCCGAAGACGTTTGTTTTTTTTGAAATTTACATTTTACAGAATGAGTATTGTGAAAAAAACATTGTCAGATCTGAAATCACGATGAAAAACTCCTCTAGGACATATATAAATGAAATTTCAGTACTTTTGCATGTCAGGGGACCTTTAATGTTTTTGCTTGATGTACCGTTGCTTAATTGCCCTGGTACTATTTTAATAACTAACCACAGAATATATTTTTCTTTTTGATCTCAGGAGTGTTTCCACATGAGGCAATGAAAAACTACCGATCACTGGAAGCCCACAAATTTTTGTCTCATGTCTCTAAGCCACAGAAGTCTGCTCTCTGGTTCAGTAGCCCGACTTGGTATGAGATAAAAGGAGAGTTCTGAATTCACCTTTGGTGGCAGAGGTAACAAACAAGTTTCCACACAAAAGACCCGACCTTTTGAGTAAATGGGGGACGGCGATATGAAGAGAAAACTGGACAAGAAAAGAGAATGACAGAATGTGCAATAGTCATTTTCTCCCTGAGGATTCCAACAAAGCAACTGATGACTCAAAGAGTGGATCACTCAAGCATAATGCTGCACCCTCCCAGTTTCATGGATTTCCTCAACAAACAATACTGGTTATTCAAGGTTTTACATAAAATGTCCTCTTTGGAAAGATAATTGGTTCACGAAAAAATATTTTCACGAAAAAAAAAGTGACCACTATATTCGTTATTGTTGTGTGTCTGCTGTCTTTCCGTCTGTCCCAAGCATCAAAACTCACGAGTTTTGATCCGATCCTGATAAAATTTTGGTGGGAGGTTTATTTCATGATCGAGTTGTGTTTTCCTGAGAATGGGCGTGATGCGCCCATTATGGGCGGAGCCACGCCTAAAAAGCATGTGTTTTTAGGGGGTAGCCGATTTCAATTTGCATCTTCTCCAAGGTGGTTTGTCGAATCTGACGGGGGTTTCGGTATTTGGTTAGCCCAATGGCAACTGCATAGCCCCACAGAGCTCGATTTTTCATTTTCATCCCAAGGTCAAGGTCACAAGGTCACGAACTTAGAAAATTGAGAATCTTGACGTAAAAAATTATCTTCTCCAAAGGGTTTGTCGAATCTGGCAGGGGTTTCAGTATTTGGTTAGCCCAATGGCACCTGCATAGCCCCACGGAGCTAGATTTTTCATTTTCGTCCCAAGGTCAAGGCCACAAGGTCACAAACTTAGAAAATTGCGAATTGTATTTTTAGGGGGTAGCCGATTTCAATTTGCATCTTCTCCTCGGGGTTTTGTCAAATCTGACAGGGGTTTCGGTATTTGGTTTGCCCAATGGCACCTGCATAGCCCCACGGAGCTCGATTTGTCATTTTCATCCCAAGGTCCAGGTCACAAGGTCACGAACTTAGAAAATTGCGAATTTTGACATAAAAATCATACGACCGCCCAAACTTTGAGAGCTGGGATGACAATATTTTTATGCGTAATCTTGAGGTCATTCCCCACCTAAAGTCTTGAAACCATTTTGCTTTATCCCGAACACCTTGCCCGTGGCGCCTCCTTCAAGTTTGTTTTTACACTGATTTCATCAAAGTATGGATAATCTGAGGAGTCTGAAATGCCATATAGCCTATATGACGTTATATTGTTCATGGAATGTTCCAGAGGAGGTTTTGCACCAAAGGTCATAATCACAAAGATCACATTTTCAAAGTTGTGGAATCGAACCGGCTTTTCGACCTTCTTCGACGAACTAACTCGAATAAGCTATAGCACTTATCCTGTTTCCTTATTTTAATGTCCACAACATTATTTTGTGACCTTTAAAGGTTATGCAAAGGTCAAATTTTTAAAGTTGTTGAACGAAACCGGGTTTTGGACATTTTGCAGCGAATAAGCTGTCACTCGTACCACATCATGTTGATCATTTTTCTAACTTGGTCAAACATTATCACATTGTCTCATCCTTGACTTCTGAAACAATCTACATCGTCAAATACCGCTCGTGAACCATCGTCGTCTTTAGACTTGTGTTAGTTTATAGTCTTTCCGCACTGAAAAATAAATGAGAATCAGTTTGGTAGTTTTCATGTATCCAAACTGCAGGATGCTTGTTTGCACTTTGGTTACTTTGACATTTTAAATATATCTCAACATTATGAATTCTTGATTGTCCCTTCATGTATTTGTAGAAAACTAATTCCTCGAGTGATCAATGAGTTTGCATCTAATCTTCTTCTTCTTCTTCTTCTTCTTATTCTTCTTTCGGCTGCTCCCGTAAGGGGTCACCACAGCGGATCATCCGTATGATCCGCATAGTGATTTGGCACATGTTTTACGCTGGATGCCCTTCCTGACGCAACCCTAGTCGCCTCTTACGACACAGGGATATGGTACACCTATTTAACCGGGGTATACACCGGCCCAGTATACTGATACTCATTTCGCCGAACTCGGAAGGATTACAGGCTAAGTCAACCCCCTGGTGTATTAAGTCAATGGCCCAACGGGGCTTGAACTCAGGACCTTTTGGATCCCAAGCCGCTGCCCTAACCACTGCGCCAACACCAGGCTCTACGAGTTTGCATCTAATCTTAATTTATAATTTTATATTCCTATATTTATGACAAACATTTTGATGCTGTAGTCAATATTTCATGTTATTCTGTATTTATAATCCTGTTTGTATGTGTCTTCCATTTTTACATGGTTGAATTACCACACAATATTAGTTAATTAAAAGCATTCACCATTTCCATTAAAATTGTTCTGATTTTCTCAGCTTTATATATAAGCAATGCGTTTTATAAGCATAACCGTGTATAATTCGGTGAAAAGGTAAAGAAAAGCTCACAAAATGGAATAATATATATATATATATATATATATATATATATATATATATATATATATGTATAGACTGTATAGATATATATATATATATATATATATATATGTATAGACTGTATAGATATATATATATATATATATATATATATCTATACAGTCTATACATATATATATATATATATATATATATATATGTATAGACTGTATAGATATATATATATATATATATATATATATATATATATATATATATATATATATATATATATATATATGTATATACTGTATATATATATATATATGTATATACTGTATATATATATATATGTATATACTGTATATATATATATGTATATACTGTATATATATATATATATGTATATACTGTATATATATATATATATATATATATGTATATATTATATATATATATATATATATATATATATATATATATATTATATATATATATATATAATATATATATATATATATATATATATATATATATATATATATATATATATATATATATATATATATATACACACACTAGACGACCCGTGAACCCGTTGCGACAGCGGTTGATGAAAAAAATCATTTCAAGAAAAAAGGATAGCTCCAGCAAACCATACCGCTGAGGTTGTTTGCATTGATGAAATTCTTCCGAAGAGTACTTGACTGAATCGGGAATTGATTTTTTAATATTTTTTTTCGTTGCCAGATTTGAACAAAACTTGACACTGCACACCACAGGCGAATGGTGAGTCAAGTTGCCCTAAAATTTCTGTGCTGTCGTGTACCGTTTTAGCTGTATTTCGGGAACATACATTCATATATACATGTATATGTATATATATATATATATATATATATATATATATATATATATATATATATATATATATATATATATATATATATATATATATATATATATGTATATATATATATATATGTATATATATATATATATATATATATATATATATATATATATATATATATATCTATGCACATACAAGATAGAGAGTTTTAGTAATATATAGATAATAGATAATCATTATAATGAAGCCAAAAGTTCAAACATGATCAGCCAAGTTGGTGATTGGTTCACATAGAAATAGAACAGTGTGGCTCTTGCTAAAGACAACAGTCATAAGAGTCCGAAAATATTCTCCAAAGTCCATTATTTCGACAATCGTTATACCGTATACATGTAGGCCGACATATGCTTACATGTCGTGTTGACGGCCAATAAAATGCGGCCACGTCCCACAGCGGCTTCAGTCCAATTAGCTCAATTGATCGGTTTGTCTGTGCTCTCATGTATGTATTGCCTTTATGGGTTGAGCAGGCCAAAAAACATGGCGGCTTCAGACCCCCAGCGAGGTTACCCAAGAAACGCCTTAAGACCCAGAGAGCGAGGTGGCCAAGCATTGCCTGATGAAGGATATAATTAAATAAGGCCGTTAATTATCTTCAGAAGGGGTGTTTTAATTAGCTCAGACACCCAATTTTCACTCTTGCACTTCCTTGGAGTTTTCTTAGGATGCCTGCAAAGTTTCATGCTGTTAGGTTTCATGGTTTTGGAGTTATGGAGGAGACTAATACCTTCACGTTGTTTTGGAATTGTATGGAAAAGTAGGAATCTTCTTCCTCTTTCGGCTTGCTCCCGTTAGGGGTCGCCACAGCGGACCAACCGTCTCCATTTCGATCCATCCTCCACATCTTCCATTGACACTCCAACCACCCGCATATCCGCCCTCACCGCATCCATGAACCTCTTCTTTGGCCTTCCTCTTCTCCTCCTACCTGGCGTCTCCATCTTCAACATCCTTCTCCCGATATCCTCCATTTCCCTCCTGTGCACATGTCCAAACCATCTCAATCTCACCTCTCTCACTTTGTCTCCAAACCGTCCTACCTGCGCTGTCCCTCTAATATACTCATTTCTTATCCTATCCATCCTCGTCACTCCCAACGAGAATCGCAGCATCTTTAACTCTGCCACCTCCAGCTCTGCTTCCTGTCTTTTTGTCAATGCCACCGCCTCCAAACCATACAACATAGCTGGTCTCACTACCGTCTTATATACTTTCCCCTTCACTCTTGCAGCTACCCTTCTGTCACAAATCACCCCTGCAACTCTTCTCCACCACTCCATCCTGCCTGCACTCTCTTTTTCACTTCTCTCCCACACTCTCCGTTACTTTGGACAGTTGATCCCAAGTATTTAAACCAATCCACCTTCCCTACCTCAACTCCTTGCAACCGCACCATACCACCACCCTCCCTCTCATTTACGCACATGTATTCCGTCTTACTCCTACTGACTAACATTCCCCTTCTCTCCAGTGCGTACCTCCACCTCTCAAGGCTCGATTCAGCCTGCTCCCTACTCTCCCTACAGATCATGATGTCATCCGCGAACATCATAGTCCACGGAGACTCCAGTCTGATCTCGTCCGTCAACCTGTCCATCACCATTGCAAACAGGAAAGGGCTCAGAGTCGATCCTTGGTGCAATCCCACTTTAACCTTAAACCGGTCCGTCATTCCTCCCGCACACCTCACCGCTGTCACACTGTCCTCATACATATCCTGCACGATCCTCACATACTTCTCCACCACTCCCGACTTCCTCATACAATGCCACAACTCCTCTCTTGGCACCCTATCATAAGCTTTCTCTAAATCCACAAACACACAATGTAACTCTTTCTGGCCTTCCCTATACTTCTCCATCAACATTCTCAAAGCAAACATCGCATCAGTGGTGCTCTTTCCTGGCATAAACCCATATTGCTGCTCACAGATCGTCACCTCTCCTCTCAACCTAGCTTCCACTACTCTTTCCCACAACTTCATGGTGTGGCTTAACAACTTTATCCCTCTGTAATTTCCACAGCTCTGCACATCACCCTTATTCTTGAAAATCGGAACCAGTACACTTAATCTCCACTCCTCCGGCATCCTCTCACTTTCCAATACGATTCCAATGAAAAAGTACGAATATAAAATTTAATTATGCACATCTGCCAATATGAATAACTACGGAGCTACAACTCGACTTACACAGCTGCCAACTGGAGGGGGAGCACTCGGGAGAGTGCAAAACCTCTGCCGCCAATACTGCTGGGTCACTCAAGTGAACCTTATATCTTATTCATATATAACCATGAAGGTCAAGGCCAATCGCCACCAAAAATTAATCACCTGAGCGCCAGACCATGAACTATATTCCCATGAAGTTTGAAGACGATCCGATCAAAATTACTCAAAAAATAAGGGTTTCGTCGACTCCCCTGATTTGCGACAGTGACCTTGACCTTTGACCTTGACCTTCAAAATTTTATGCGCTGAAAGGGACCTCTATAGTCCTCTGATATGCGAAGTTACAAAAATTTCCAATGATAACTGTGCTCTGCAGAATTTTTTATACGTGATTACAGACAAACAAAAAAAAAAACAAAATAAAAAAAACATACAAGCTGACTAACATATCATGCAAAAACTTCGTTTTGGCACGATAACAAACACACAGAAAGGGGTGAAAACAGTAACCTCCATCCATCTTCGAAGATAGCGGAGGTTAATAACGACCGAGCTACAATGCGACCTGCACATCTACCAATAACTACAGAGCTGCAACAATACCAACACATCTACCAATAACTACAAAGCTACCTGCACATCTGCCAATAACTATACAGAGCTACAAAGCAACCAGCACACCTGCCAATACCTACAGAGCTACAACGCTACCTGCACAGCGACCATAACTTCGTAGCTACAACGATACCTGCGCATTTGCCAATAACTGTACAGAGCTACAAAACAACCAGCACGACCCGCCAATAACTACAGAGCTACAACAGTTCCTGCACATCGACCAATAACTACAGAGCAGCAACGCTACCTACACATCTACCTATACCGACAGAGCTACATTGTTACCTCCACTCCTGACAATAACTACAGAGCTACAATGTAACCTACACACCTGCCAATAACTATACAGAGCTACAAGGTAACCAGCACGTCTGCCAATACCTACAGATCTACAACAATACCTGCACATTTACCAATAACTGTACAGAGCTACATGACAACCAGCACACCTACCAATAACTGCAGAGCTACAATGCTACCTGCACACTTGCCCATAACAACAGTGAGACAACGCTGCCTGCACACCTGCTAAGAACTCCACAGCTACAACACTTCCTGCACACCTGCTCATAACTCCATAGCTACACTTCCTGCACACTTGCTGATAATTCCATAGCTACAACACCCTGCACACCTGCTAATAACTCCATAGCTACAATTCTACCTGCACACTTGCCAATAACAACAGAGCTTCAACACTTCCTGCACACATGCTAATAACTCCATAGCTACAATGCTACCTGCACACCTGCCCATAACAACAGAGCTACAATACTTCCTACACATCTGTGAATAACTACATAGCTACAACGCGACCTGCACACCTGCCAATAACTACAGAGCTACAATGGTACCCTCACACCTGCCGTTCGTGTTGGAGCTCTGTACAAGAGGGGGCGGTGGGAGGGAATGGGGCATGCACATATGCAAGTCCTATTGTTGTCCTGTGCAGAGGGGTGGAGGGGGAATGCACAGCTTCAGGTAGTGTTGTCACTCAGTACAAGAGAGGGTAGGGGTGGGGGGAGGGGGAATGGGACATGCACATCTGCAGGTTGAGTTGTAGCTCTGTGCAAGAGGGGTGGAGGGGGCATGCACAACTACAGGTGGAATTGTCGCCCTGTATTGGAGTTGGGGAGGGGGCCTGCACATCTGCCAGTTGTGTTGTTGTCCTGTGCAAGAGGGGTGTTGGGGGCATACACATCTGCAGGTGGCGTTGTAGCTCTGTGCAAGAGGTGGGAGGGGGGAGGGGGTGGAGGCATGCACATCTCCAGGTCATGTTGTAGTTCTGTATCACAGGGGGGCATGCACATCTCCAGGTAGTGTTGTAGTTCTGCACCACAGGGGGCACGCACATCTGTCAATGAATAAATTTGGACTTATTTGAAATTAGGAATTTTTTTTGGTCAATACCAGGGGGGAGGGGAGTCCTTTTCAGATTCAGTGCCCAGGAACTTGGAGTGTTTTGATCAGGCTCTGAAGGACCCCAACCTAAAAACAATCTGAACTCCTCTTCTTCACTCTGATAGTGTGGCCCTTGGTCCTGGACTCCTGGAACTTTTGATTTTGTTGAAAAACTCCTGCACTTATTTTATCGATACCCTTCATTATTTTAAATAAATATCTCGATCAGTTACCCTTGTCGCTTATCGCCTTGTCCCAATGAGGTCGCTCTACTCCCCACTCTGTGCAACATGGCGGTGATGTCCTTCATGAGATGTGATCATGTGACCAAAACCGAACAACATTCTGGACGAGGCCCTCACTACAGAGCTGTGCAGTGTCAACCCTACCTCTTGATTTATTATTTACTTAATTACCCCTCCGCCAATACGACCGATTAAACCCGTGTTTGCGTTTTATACCTACGGCTTGTGTAGTCGTGTTTGAGATCCCACGTGTCCGTGGAGACTTCAGATTCGTGCACCGACCTTCGGGTCCCGGAGTCGCTCGTTTGAATTACGACGTCAACGAAGCGGTTTCGTTTCAAGTCAAAAGTATTTCAGGGAACACCGCTCGGGAACCTCCTATCCTCCAGGTTTTTATTGTTCAGACGTGCCTTCGTGTTGGTGAAAAGGTTAAACCCAAAGAAGGACCTTGGGAAACTAAGGCAATTTGGTGCTTTTTCTCTCACACTGCTCGCCAGCGGCCCCGAGGGCGCGGCCAGGCGTGGTCCTGCCGCCTGCAGGGCGCGACACCACGTGGCCCCACCGCCTGCAGGGCGCGACACCACGTGGCCCCACCGCCTGCAGGGCGCGACACCACGTGGCCCCACCGCCTGCAGGGCGCGACACCACGTGGCCTCACCGGCGGGTGTTTCTCGGCGACGGACGGCTCCGCAGCAGGTTTTATTTTTACAAAGCGGCGCTCGTATCGCGCCGGAAGCAGCTTGGGTTCGGTCTTCCTTTCCTCGGCGTCACGGCTGCTCGGTGCGAGACGTGCGGGAGGGGCTGCGGGCACGAATTCCGTGCTTTCACCAAAAAGCAAACGAGACGTTGGTCAAACAGGTAATGCCAGCCTCGTTTATTAAGAACCAGACGCTGTACACGTTTAAAAAAAAAAAAAAATTAAACTAGAAACATCTTTTATCATTCATCACCCGCAATATGATATAATCGGGAGCTTTTGTTGGACCGAAATAAATAACAATTCCTTAATAATCGTTTGATAAACATCAAGAAATGCATATTAAAAGGGTTAAAACATCGATCAAGGAAATGGCAAATGGATGGGGGAATTATATAACTATTGACTTGGATATTAAAATAAAATAAAATAAAATAAAAACAGATTAAATTTTACTTTTTAATAAACCAACGTCCCTCGCCCATAAACATCCACCGTTATAGGATCGACCAGCCCAGAGATCCCCGCTGAGTCATGCGGTCCGCACGTCCTTTTTCTCTCCAATCGCAGGTGCGGACGCGGAACGGTCGACTTGTACAACACTCTGAAAGGCACACGAGGAATGCTGAGGGATTGTACTGCACGTGAAGATGGCCGTCTCGCACGCGCCTGGCCGCACACATTGAACTGCACGTTAAGCTGGCCGTCCACGCGCCTGCCCACATTTAGCTGCACGTTAAGCTGGCCTTTCATGCGTCTGGCCAACTTGAACTGCACGTGAAGCTGGCCGTCCAGACGCCGGGCCATTTCGAAGTGCAGGTTAAGCTGGCCATCCACACGTCTGCCCATTGCATGCCTTGTAATACTGAGAGCGGTTGGTAACACTGTTTAAGTTTCAAATTTTTCAGTGGTAGTGGTTAGCAGTAGTAGCTGCTGTAGTACAGTGCGGTGGCATCCGAGAGTGCTGCTATGAGGTTTCCGTCCCCGGGAGGCTGCTGTCCCGGTATATCTGTCCCATCCGCAGCCACCATGGCACCCGGAGCTAAATATTGCTCGAGTTCACTGCAATCCACCTCCTCCAGGCAGTACGGTTCAAGTCCCTCCATTCCTGCCGAGCCCCTGGACTCAGAGCGAGGAGATGGCTCATCTGCTATGAACATGCCATCCCTGATCGGCAGGTAGCGCCCTTCGGGCATTGAGAAGCTGCCCACGGTGAAGGTGCTGGGAGAGGTAATCTGGCGACTCGGTCCAGGGGGATATACTTGCCCGGGCATGACTGCGCTCCCATATGAGCCCCCGTAGCCCCCATACGCCGTCGAGAAAAAAGGCGATGAGTGATGTATGGGGGGCTGTGAGACGACTTGTGGTTCCCCATGGAAATGTGCGGGCACACGTCCTGTCGGGAGGCACAGCAGGTTTGAATTGGGATCGATCATGGACTGTGGGGTCATGGACGCCTCCATCCCACCGGTTCGCCGTCCATACCCCAGCGGAGCGGGTTGGAGTTCCCTGTAGCGCATTGGACGCATGTCGGTTTCCCTGGGCCGTGGACCCAAGCGGCAAGACGGTGGCTCGGTTTCCTGGCTGGACTCGGACGGCCGCTTGGCCGGACGCTTGAGTTGCTTCCTCCGGCGAGGTCGGTACTTGTAGTCGGGGTGGTCGGACAGGTGCTGGACACGAAGCCGCTCGGCCTCATCCACAAAAGGCTGCCGTTCGGCTGCGCTGAGCGCCCTCCAGGACGAACCTGGGTGTATGAAATATAGGACGGGAAAGGATGAGAATGAGGACGATTGGGCCAGATGTATACAGATCTATGGAAGGAATATTGGAAGAGAGATTGACAAATTGAAGATCATAAAGATGGTAGGAAATGATAGACATTGAAAACAGGAATTAACTGTTCGAAGAGACAGCAAAACCATTTCGACCTTCAAACATCCTAAATCCAAAAAGTGTACAAAACTGGCTTTTTCTTACTTTGTCTGAAGCTCACCGAGCGGCTTGTACATACATTTCGAGGAATAAAACTTAAGAGAACCAGAGGTGTAACGAATAGGGCTGATGGGAAGTAGGGAAGATGGTGAAGATTATGGGATTGAGGAAGGTGGATCACACAGACGAGATACAAGGAATTGCACAGACATTGTAGATGGCAATAAATGGTGGAAATTACGAGAATAAACGATAAAGGGAGTTGGGTGTTGGGTGTTAGGGGTGGTGGGCATTCGAGAGGATTCTATGTGGACATTGCAAACAGCACTTGTTGTAAACGTTACGTAAACCAGAGACTCACTCATGCCTTATGATTCCCTTTAAATCTCTGTCAATCCATGAACGATGCAATTTCGGAAAGTTTATGATTGGCTATTGCCTGTACTTTTCCAAAGACGTTCACCCACCCCATAGAGCTGGAAATATAGACACGGAGCAAAGGAAAGAAAAATAAAACGATTCAATGAAGTCCAGCCAGGGTAACACACCCAAGATTGCTGCACCTGTTTTTGGCGTTATCCCATGGTATATTCTACGATGGATAACCGTCTCCAAGTCAACTGTTTTAGGTTCATTCGTTAGGCCACGTTAGGAGTAAAAAAAAATCTGATTATGATCATCCCATTCCCCAATTTATGGTCAGCTCCCCCCTCCCCCTCTTGAACATGAATTCTGAGCCCCACTGAGATCAACTTTCATTGAATTTTTCTTGCTTTAAAACCCGTTTATTTTATAACTTTTCAGGAGTCACTTGTTATTACAGCACATACTGTGTTTCTTTCATGCCCTCCATCTTTTCCAACCTTTAGTTCCAGAAAACCTTGGTTTGAAAGTCTTGTACCGCGGTATGGTGTTGAACTTTGATCTCATTTTTGTATTGATCTTGTCATTGGTTTTCATTGAGTGTTTGATATCTCATAAGAAATGGTGCTCTTGGAAATGACCTAACACAGTATCTGAAATTAGTATCGCGATGTGTGTGTGTGTGTGTGTGTGTGTGTGTGTGTGTGTGTGTGTGTGTGTGTGTGTGTGTGTGTGTGTGTGTGTGTGTGTGTGTGTGTGTGTGTGTGTGTGTGTGTGTGTGTGTGTGTGTGTGTGTGATCGGGTACAAGATGGTTATGACATTTGAGAGGAAGAGCTAAAATTGATGAGAGTCAACTGATTATGGTTAAGAGTGAATTACAAAACATTTTGGATAAAATGGACACAATCATAATCCATAACCGAAATGAATTAATGCCAAGTCAAGTTGAGGTCGTTCTCAAGGCCAAAGGGGGTCACACAAATTATTGACTATATGTAAACACAAATTGTATTTTTCATAATATACGAGATGTTATATCCTTAAGAGTTCATTTTTCGTTTCATATGATAACAATTAATTTTATTATCACTTCTCATTACATATACATGCTGCTGAACTCAGACTTTTGTCTCACAACTGTGTGTGTGTGTGTGTGTGTGTGTGTGTGTGTGTGTGTGTGTGTGTGTGTGTGTGTGTGTGTGTGTGTGTATGCATGTACATATATATATATATATATATATATATATATATATATATATATATATATATATATATATATTTGGTGAATTGATCAAGATAGGGCTATTTAGACTTTAGTAAACATCAAGAAGATTGTTGAGCAAGGTGAGCACCGCCCATCTTCCCGTGGAGGGAACGTCCGGAATACGGTGATGGATCAGCCAAAACGCCGTTATTTCATGTTTTAACATAAATTTCATGAAGAATTGAGAGTTGTTATTGTGACCTTGACAGTTCACATGTGAAAACAACATGGTGCGGTAAATTTCAGGGAAATTGGGTTGTTTTTAAATTAGTTGTTTATAAATGTACAAGGAGCAAACATATATATATATATATATATATATATATATATATATATATATATATATATATATATATATATATATATATATGTACTTCAAGGACAGCCAAGAGTTATGTGCACTCGCCTTTGTTCGAATCTCGACCCTGCTATAAACTGCCATCCTGGTTTTACGCATGCAGAGTTATTCATCATTGTGCGCGCCATCCCTTAAATGGACGTAACACTGGGTGTCTCGTCTGTTAGCGTTAGTCCGTGGACGTTAAAGTTCTCACGGTATCCGTGAATTGTAGGCAAGTTATTACCAACACCCTGACCAAATGACATTCCTCCCAAAAATGTTGCTAGCAAGTGGTCCAGTCTTCTCTGAGGTTCCTTGACATCAGGTGACACTGCTTACAATCTTCGTGTGTGGTTGTTGTCTGGGCAGCAGTTTCTGCACTATAAACAAATTCATTCAACCAGGTTGTTCGTTTGTCACATGTGAATGGTCATATTCAGCTATAAAGAGCAACAACACTATGTGTGTGTATGTGTGTGTATATACATATATACATATATATATATATATATATATATATATATATATATATATATATATATGTACATACATTAATACACAAATTGCATTTGCTCAAAGTGAACATGAAAATCAAGATCCCCATCGAGAAAAGCAATATATAATGGCAAAGGCTATTTGCATAACCATCTGTCCAATCACGTGAATGGGATGTGTATATGTTTGTTGTGGTGTGAAAGAAAATATTATAACCTTTGCTTGCACAGCGATGAACAATAGTCTTAATTTCGTCTGATGATCATTATTATCCTTATTATTGCTGATTGTTAATAGTTTGTTTTTGTCTATCAAATTATTTTATTCGGATAGCCAGCTTAATTCACCCAAATGTCATGGAGACCATACATTATTGTGGAATGCTTTGATATGTTTTCAAAGCAGCTTTTAATATCGCTCCTCATGTCATATTTCTAGGCCATGAAAAGGTGACTCGCATCGTAACAAGATGGGTTTGTGGCTTCCGTTTGAGAACTTGGGGTCTCATGATGGTGTGCCCAAAGGTTAAAATCCCCCACACCGTATTAATTGGAGGTCTGCCAATTACCTTTCTTGTCTGAAGGACTTGGACGCTGTCTGGAATTAGTCAATGCAAAATTGAGGTTTTCATCCAAGCAAATTCTTCGATTTGTGTGTTTACTATCCTCGACCCTTATCCAGTTACCTGACAGGTCCAGGCATGACTTTGGCAAGGTGGAACTTACATTATGTCAGTTTCTGAGTGTCGGTTCCATGGAATTGTTTAAGCCAAGTGTAGTTGCTCGTAGTCTTTACTCTGCCCTAGGCCTCAGCTGATTGATACGATGAAGTGATCTCTTCTGTTCTTAGCATCATGCCAAATGGACCATCTACACAGAGTTTGTCCAGACAATTGCAGAAACGGTTTATACTGTAACTCCCAACATTTAATGGAAACTTTTTGAACGGATGAACATACTGATAATTCCATGATTGTCCCATGAAGCTGTTTTGGCCAAATGTCCATTAAGAAGCATATTAAGAGGCCAAACAGGTCAAGCATCTGTAAAGAGAAAACATGCATGCTGATCCTCATGCAGAACAACCTACCATGAAATGTCCTTAATCTGCAAGTACGTACCTCCTGCTGAAAGTAATGAGAATCCCTGATATTTTTAACTTTAGTTGAATCTTGTGTAACATCTCCTCCTTGTTCATCAGTTGGGAATTTCATGGTACTCACCCAGTATTTTGCTGAGCTCTGCATTGTGCAGGTCCGGATTTTTCTGTGCAAGCCGCTTTCTTTCATCCTTGGCCCATACCATGAAGGCGTTCATAGGCCTGCGGATCCGAGCCTCGGCCTTACCGGCCTTCCTAGCTTCTCCCTGGCTCATGGTCCTAGCTTGGCCGGGTACACCGCCGTCGCCTTCCATCGGGGAGCCCGGGGCTGGTACCATAGTCTCTGGCCAGTGACAGGCTGTGGCCGTGGGGCCAGGTGTACCGATTCGGGCCTGGTCGTCACTCCCGTATCCCACATCAGGGCTGCTCATCACTCGGACGTGGTGCAGTCCAGGACACAGCTTGCCTGGAGAATGGTGGACGATGCTGAGCTGGCGAGGGCCAGGGGCCACTGGGGTATATAACAAGACCGGGCCCCGCCTTGACCGAGACACCAGGGAGGGGTTTGTCCCAGAGGATGACATAATGTGACTTCGTCTCCACCGTTTTGCTCCCACTCTACCCGCCCACATTGATCCTTCCCCCTCAGGTTTGGAACACCGTGGGGGTGGAAACCTCCTCCACTCAATCTGGTGACTTGCAAAGCAAACATCCGCAGCTTGGTCCCAAACCCTTCTACTCCAGATCAGAATGCGCTTTTGACGCATTGGTTGTGATTGAAAAGATTCTGTCGAATTAGGCCGACAATTTATTTCTCAGATATTTTAATTGAATCCAAGAATAATCAAAGTACAAATGATAATCCATCTCGTAACCTGTTGTGTGCTTTCTTTATATGAAATGGTAAATAATTATGTTTTGAGAGAGAGAGGAGAGATGTGTTGTGTTGTTTTGACCTAGAACTTGCATCCCACAACAGTGATGTAAAGTTGGCTGTCCTGCCTGTTTATATGAAATTGTGGAATGTCACGCAATGATTTACCGTCTTCAACTATGGAATGTGGTAATCATACTCGGCCTGCACCCTAAGGGTTCCTAACTGACAGCTTGACAGTAATTTGATAATGAGAAAGAAATGTAAAATGGGGAGGGGGGGGGATGACTCATGTGTTGTTTTGTTGATGTAATTTACATATTACGTACATACATTCACTTTTTGCCACCTCCACCCCCCATGCCCAACACTGGCACATACATCCCACTTATATTCTTTAAAATAATCTTTGTACAGCTCATTCCCCTTTTCTCCCCAACTCCCCCTGACATGTTATCCCTTTTTGTCTCTCTCTTTTGTTTTCTCTCTCTCTCTGTCTCTGTCTCTGTCTCTGTCTCTGTCTCTGTCTCTGTCTCTGTCTCTGTCTCTGTCTCTCTCTCTCTCTCTCTCTCTCTCTCTCTCTCTCTCTCTCTCTCTCTCTCTCCCTCTCCCTCTCCCTCTCCCTCTCCCTCTCCCTCTCCCTCTCCCTCTCCCTCTCCCTCTCCCTCTCCCTCTCCCTCTCCCTCTCTCTCGATGACCCCTTCCTAACACCCTCCATCTGCATAGGTAAAATATGTAGATGGCACCATTATAAATCTCTTCAGCAGCATTTAGAGTCAAATGTTGCTTTGATTTGGAAATTCAAATATTCCAGAGAATGGTCCAAAGTCCAGGAGAATCGTGTGGACTTCTCAGGAATTGGACCGTTGTACAGGAATGTTCGTAACGGATGGCTTCAACGTTAGATTAATGGCCTTTACATAAAGGAAACCCACTGGGTGCTCAGCAAAATCACGTGCTTTCTCATTTGTGACGCAATTGGATAATGGATTATTTAATTCCCCTGTCATTAATTTTTTTTTTCCTACAACAGTTCTGGATCCCTCCACTCCAAGCTACTGCGACTGCACCTTCTTGCACACCATGCATCTCAAGATAACCTGACTCGTGCCTATGATATGATAGACATCTGACGCCTGTCCGAATACTGCAGTACTGCAGGTGGACGAAGAGGAGAAGGAGGAGGAAAAACAGCTTGGTGGTCAGACTTAGGAGGATTCGTGCAGAGTCCAAAGCCCTGGATCCTAAACGCACAGATTGGCGGCACTCTGATAAGGAAAGAGAAACAAACAGGCAAAGAACAAACGAAAGCGGCAGATAAAGGAAAGACGCTAAAAATGAGTAAGTGTACAAGAAACTACTATTTACAGTCATCTTTTGATTTGCTTTATTCAAATTTGTATTTTTTCATTTTGTTATTGAAATGTCAATGCAGTATGGCCCGTTTTGCGCTCCCATCTGAGTATTCAATTTGTGATCTGGAATTCACACCGCACGCTTGTGCCTTGAAGTCTAATTGATTACCATTGCATAGATGCATCTTTTATGGGAAAGCAGAAAAGAAAATATTTTTTGAGAACTCAAACGACGAGATGTAAGAGCGTGGTATGCTAACCAGGAAAGCAATATTGGAGCGAAATCATTTATTTTCGTCAAAAAGTGAAAATGCCAAAAGGTGTACCTCCAAGGTTTTTGCTTTAGGCCATCGATATATTGCAGCGATATATTCACAAGTGTGCAGTTAAATGACGTAACAGTGCATTGATGTCTCTTAACGTCCTTGTGCTGCATGTGACTTATGTGCAAACTCCTCCATGAGCCTTAAGATATTGCACGGAAGCAAAAATTAGAAAGCACAGCCAAGAACAAAGTGCACAAAGTGCTACTCCATCGATTCATTAACAAGAGAAAGTAGATGGAGTATCAGGCGAAATTTAATCCGACGACGGTGCACGTAATATATATATATATATATATATATATATATATATATATATATATATATATGTATATATATATATATATATATATATATATATATATATATATATATATATATATATATATATATATATATATGTATACAGGGTGTCCCAAAAAAAATACAACTTTTCATCTGCAAAGAGGATGGTCATACCATATATATTTTTAAAAATATATATATATGGCTGGATAGAAAGCTGAAAGGTTGAAGTTTATTGTACCAATGTCAAAATTGCCACCAAAATTTAAATTTTGGAATAGAATCGTCGTTTTCTTTTAAACCACATGTTCGACGTAGGCTCCACGTTGTCCGATCACTGCCTGCAAGTGCGTTGTCATGTTCTCCATCACTTTGGGAAACGTTTCCTGAGGAATGTTCTGGATTTCTCGATGGATGTTTTCCTTCAGCTGATCAAGAGTCTGAGGCCGAGGGTTTCCATAGATCCTCTCCTTGAGATACCCCCACAAGAAGAAGTCTGGAGGAGTAAGGTCAGGGGAATACGGTGGCCACTCAATGTCTTCGTAGAGGGAGATAAAGCGGCTCTCAAAATGTTGGAAAGGCATTTTGTATGGAAAGGCATGAATGTCTTGGTGAAGCATCCTCTGAACGGTGCTCTTGTGAATGTTTGTCTTGGCAGAAAGTCGTCGAATGGATTTTTTTGGACTCTAAACGACCGCCTGTCTCACCATTTCCACATTTTCTTCACTACGACCTGTCTTCTTCCGACCACTGTGACCCTTGTGAAGGTCACAGATGGTTCCCACATTGGTAAACTTTGCGATGGTGCACTTTATTGTCCGAAAGTTTGGTGCATGGCACAAGTGGATACCAAAATGTCTCGAGTAAAGACGTTGCACCTGTATGACACTAATCGTCTGGTGCCAAAGTTCAACAATTTTCGTCCGTTGTTGTATGGTCAGTCTTGGCATTTTTCTGGCACTTGCTTGGTATCAAAATAAACTTCAGGGTCTCTGCAACAAGAAATGAAGCATTAGTGACGAAATTACTGCTTTTTTTAGGATCAAACGAAGCATTTTAAAAGTTGTATATATTTTTGGGACACCCTAAATGTATTGTTGCAGGCTGAGGACCGGTGGTGAGAACGACCACTAGTTGGGGGAGGTTACGTCGTCTCCACCAGACTCCCCAGAATTGTAGGCCGTCGCTCTCAGATAACTCCTTAAGCTGGCGGGTCGCTGAACCCACCGTGGGCGCCAATATCTCAACCGTGTAGCGTCGGGTCTTTTTGTTTCAAACCAATTTACCTTATTAACTATGCAATTT